>NW_020665057.1:4873137-4886215 GCF_002925995.2 Terrapene triunguis | reverse complement strand
TAAAAAATACAATCCATATGTGTATCATTAAAAAGCAAACAAGTGGCTTGAAATGGAGTAATTTAAACATCAACCATAAAATGCAGTTGTGGGGTTTTGTCTGAAATCTTCTAAATTAATTGTATGCTCATCGGGGACAGGGACTGAGTCAAATTGTAAACTTCTGTAACACACCTTCCTTTGTGCTAAAATTAGGCCTGGACACTAGAATCCTATTATGTGGTGTGGCATTTGGACTGTTCCTTTTGTTTTCAGATATGTGCATAAGGCAGGTGGCATATTCATAGCTGATGAAGTCCAGGTTGGTTTTGGTCGAGTTGGGAAACATTTTTGGGGTTTCCAGTTGCAAGGCAAAGACTTCGTACCTGACATTGTCACCATGGGAAAGCCAATTGGCAATGGCCATCCAATGTCTTGTGTGGTTACAACAAGAGAGATTGCTGAAGCCTTCGGTGCCTCTGGACTGGAGTATTTCAACACGGTAACTTTCTAGATGAAAGTCTTCCTTTTTGTTCCTACAGCAACTTTAGTCTGTATTCAGTGCTTGCAGAAGATGCTGGGTTGATAGAGCTGGAGAACTGTAAGGGCCTAAGTTTCAAAAAACCCTGTATCCACCTTTGGAGCCAGATTTTCAAAAGAGCTCTGCTCCCATGTAGACTCCTAAAAGGAAGTGGTCAGGTTTTCAAAAGTGCTCAGCACCCAGCAGCTCCCATTGAGAACCCAAATTCCATGGGGCCCTTGTTTTCTTTACCTCTCGGGGGTAGCTAAACACTCTCCCTGTATCAGGAAACACTGGAGCTGTGCAGATATTACAAAGCCACTACTTTGATTTCATCTTGCCTGTTCAATCAGATGTCTGCCATCTTCTCTATTGTGATTGAGTCTTGTCACTAACTGCAACCAAGTTCCATTACTTAGTCTGAGTCCTTTTAAGCTTTAGATTGCAGAGATTCTGAGATGTGGCTATGGAACTGAATGACTGGAATGCTGTAAATGCTATTCACTAAGAACTTTGAAAAAAACACCGTCAGGGTCGATTCATATCATCAACTTCTTTAAAAGAATGAATGATTGTAATGTTGCACCCTATCCAGTAGAAGATAATGGCTCACATTGTCCCTCTGAGCTCACATATGGAGGGGACACTGAACATGGATCTTACCTTTTCCGTATGGAAGGCTGGTCAACTGCCTCAACAGCATCATCCCTTTCTCTCTCTCACAGTTGCTGGACCACAAAAATAGGGTGATGCAGGCCAGTAGTTGTCCAAGCTTCTGAATCTACAAAAAAGGGGGCAGGATTAGATAGTTTTATGGATCACAAGAATATCCAGAGTTGTTATAGTTAATACCAAAAATGAGTATTGGAAGGGAAATAAAACCTCATGTTTTGGGGCTTAAACAACTCTTTAACTATATTAAGAGTTAGGATGAGATCTTCAGGGGTGCATGGGGGGAGGGGAAATGGAACAGATTACCCCACATCTGTCTACTGCAGGGTTTCTTGCAGCTGCCTCTGAAGCATCCAATACTGGCCATTGTCTATAACAGGATACTGGACTTCAGGGCTGATACTGGACCTCAAGGCTAATACAGCATGGCAATTCCTGTGGTCCTATGTTATTGCAACCTGAGGCTGAGGAACAATTGGGGAGGGACATCTTGGGTGCACCCCTCTGCATTGCATGGTTGGGGGGAGAGGAGCAAGGGAGGGAGGATACTGTATCCCATTTTCTTCCTGAGCAACCAAGCAGGGACTAAGCACAATCTTGCCTAAAGTCCCTTTAAGCTTTGCTCACAGCTTACTGACATGGGAAATGTTAATGGAGCCCCCAAGTATGGAGGCAGAACAGAATTTCAACCACTTTGTTTTCCCATTTGTCTTTGCCTTCAGTTTGGAGGCAATCCAGTGTCCTGTGCTATTGGCTTGGCTGTGCTTGATGTAATTGAAAAAGAAGATCTCCAAGGAAATGCCATACGAGTAGGGAATTATCTAACAGAGCTGCTGAACAAACAAAAGGAAAAACATCCTTTAATAGGAGATGTCAGGTAGGTACCTCAGGGTACAATTAAGAAGTTCCCAGGCAGAAGGTGGGACAGAGAAGTGGTTATTCTGGTAGCCCAATAGGTGATGAATATAGGACAAAAATGAGGAAATTGTAAGTGATGATTATGTCTCGTTTTTATTTGTAAATTATCCAAAAAAATGGATCCTCTCCAATTTCCTGTTTTTTGTTTTTATTCATGTCATGAGTTAAAATCCGAATCCAAGCTATTGGTATAAAAGACAACAAATCAAGTTACAGGTAGTTTGGTCCTACAGGAGATAACGAGACACTTTTCTCTTTAACTGACAAAGCAACTTTATTAAGCCAGCTATATGTATATCTTTACAAATAGCACTGAAGAACTTAGTACATCAAAGTGTAGCATCTTTCTCTATATATTTGACTCACTTGCTGGAATTGTTGGAGCAGTTTTACTATCTGTGCAAGAGAGGGGCTTTCCTATTGGACAGTGGATCTCATCCTTCTTCCTCCCTTTATATTCTAGGGGTATCGGTTTGTTTGTTGGAGTAGATCTGGTGAAGGATCAACAAAAGAGAACACCTGCAACAGCTGAAGCCCAGCATATCATCTACAAGTAAATATTTATCTTCTGTGTCCATGCATAAAGTACACTGGGGCAATCTCAATCTAACCATTTACCAGCCTTTTCTTAAGGAGGTTGAAAACCTTGATTTTTCTCCAGCAGATGTACACACACAACTTTAACTGGAAATTAATATAACATTTGATTTAGCATTAGAAAACTCAGATAGTGGCCCAACCCCTGGTGTAAGTAGATGTAATTCCCTGACCTTCAGCATTGTTATCTACATACAGCTGATTGGCATTTGGTCTGATGCACCTCTCTGAATTCTGACATATACGAGTTACATTGTGCACTTAGATGCCTTTTTACATGTGCATCATTTGTTTTCTACACAGACTGAAAGAACAGCGGATCCTCCTGAGTGCTGATGGACCCCATAGAAACATTCTGAAATTTAAACCACCGATGTGCTTCACTATGGAAGATGCAAAGCTTGTAGTGGACCAGATTGATGAACTCCTCACAGGTATGCATGCATTACAGAATGTTCCTCCTTGTTCATTTCCAAATGACATGCAGGAAACACCCCCTAAAAGCACTGAAATCTAGACTATTATGTGCAGAAAATCGCAGCAAAGATTCACAGGAAAGCTGGCTTTTAGAACTTTATTTCCCTCTCCTTGACAGAGCTTTTCCCCAGGCTCTATCCTAACACACTTTCTTAATGCAGTTTATTATAAACTATGTATAGGGCCCTTTATTTACTTCTATGAAAATCTGCCAGGCCAAATCCTGCACTTACTTCTGCCACAACCCCATTATTTATTATTGTCTGTTTGTTTCTGGTGGTACCCCTAACATGGTAGGCAGCAGAGTTCCTGCCCTCAAGGGTTTTGAAGTTAATGGGATTGCAGAAGTTGTAAGTCACCACAGCATTTGGCCCACTGACTTTAAAGAGGTTGCACAGGTGTTGGATAGATCAGTAAATGGCTAAACTTTTCAAAGTGACCTCTAATATTGGATTCGTCAGGTTTTCATTGCACAACTTTCAACGTGATGGGTCAAATTCTGCTCTCCTTTACATCCCTGCAATCCTGCCAACTCCTCTGTCCTGTGCCAGGCAATTGGCCCAATGCCAAATGACTCCAGAAATGTGGGAGCATAAAGGCACCTTTACATTCTCTACTCCTCATCCGTATCGAGTACTCCTTGGCCACAACTGAGGATCTGGCTCAGTGGAGTTCATCGTCATCATCATGTTCCTATTAGGCCTCTGGAGTTTAGGGTAGTGACAAAGCTCCTCCACTCCTGTCTGTTTCTGGCAAGTCTTTCAATGGTCTCCAGCTGTGCCTCAGGTTTTTCAGCTTGGCTTCCACAGCTCTTCGCCATGGTTGTTTTCGGATGGCCTCATTTTCGCTTGCCTTCAGGTGTCCATCTTATTGTTACTCTGGTGATGGAATCAGTTTCCATCTGAAGCACATGACCAATTCACCTCCAACGCCTCCTGTAATGATGGTGCTCAGATCCTCTTGGCTGCGCTGTGTCAATAGATCTTGGTTTGACATTGTTCTGGGCCAAAAGATATGGAGGATTTTTCTGAGGCAGGTTGTATGGAATGAAGACAGTTTGGACATGTCATACTTTATCATTCCCCAGCATTCTGCACTATAAAGTAGTGTTAAAAGTACGCACTTCTGATAAATCTTGAGTTTGGTTTTGGTGTTGTATTTTGATGATTTTCAGACTGTATTTAAGCTCCTGAAGGTGTTCCTGGCTTTATTGATTTTGTTCCGGATGTCCTGGCTTGTTCCACCATCCTGGAGTTACACCGGTGTAAATTAAGTCCAAATTACGCCCTTTATTTATGTGCCGACCTGAAGGCAGATCTGTACAGAAGTGCTAAGCTTGCAAATTTCCCCTCTGCTCTAAATGCCCACCATCCTCAGGCTACTAATCATGATAAATTCATCATTCTCCAACAAGGTGTGTTAGAAAGGGTTAATTAGTTCTTCAGTTAAGCTTATTATCTTTCTGTGAAGTGAACATGTGGCTAGTAGCTCAAGTGCAGTATTGCCGAGGTAATAGACATTACGCCTTTTTATGGGTGCAATTATCGTAACCGGGACAATGCTTGGCAATGAATACGATCATTGAATACTTTTGCTTGTTTTAGCTTTGGAAGAAGCAACTGGAGCCAGGACAGGAAATGGAAGATCTTCAACTGCACAACATAAAAGAAAAGTATGTTTTCTTTTTGGTGTCTTAAAAAAAAGGTGTTGGGGAAACACGTACAAATGACTTTAGTGAAGGTATAGCATAAGTGTAAGTGATCTAGACTGATGTAACTGAGATCAGAATCTGATCTATGATAAGAGAAGACAGAAAACAATCTGTAAGATTCCTGTTACTGAACAAATATGAAGAGCTGAGTAACAGACTGTATTCTTTAAATATTATTTTCAAAACGTTTCAAGGATTTCACTTCCAACTTATACTTTTGAGTATGAATAGCCTACATGATTGGACCCCATAGAATGTAATGTTAGCCTTGGGCACTAAAAATATGCATATTACAGATGGCCATGCAAGGTTCCCTAAAGAGCATATGCTGTATGTGTTTTCGGGAACCGAAGGGCTGGAGAGCAATAATTGAATATCCCAGTAGGATGACTATTAAGGCAGAGATCCTATACTAATGGCTACTCTAGAAATACCATAAATGGGGCCTATGCCTCCTCTCACATACACTTGTGTAAAATTGGAATAACTCCACTGATCTGAATAGAATAGCTTCACTGAAAGAGGAAAATCAGGCAGACAGTTTCCTAACCCTAAAGCCAAAGTATATGATTAGGGATTGATACAAACATATGCTCATTCATTGAAACTTTGTGTGTTTCAGATGACTAATGAAGGGAATTCCCAGTCAGACTGTATTAGTGAAAGCATCAACCATATCAACGGAACTGCCTGCAGACAAAAAAATGGCTTGTACACTGATAACCGTGCAGTGCCTTGTAAAAGGATCAGAACATGAAAAGAGAAGTTTTCTTTAGATCAGTGTATTTAAAAAAACAAAAAACAAGAAAAGGCTGAGTGGATGTGTGCAAATATCATACTGATTATTTAGGGTCCAATCCTGCCTTCCTTACGTGAGCAAGACTCCATGTAGCTTTATTGGTAGTTTAAACTACATTTTCTCCTACATAAGGACTGCAGGGTCAGGCCTTTAACTTAACCAGATAGGGGTGTGCTAAATAAAGTTCTGATTTTTTAACCCTCTTGGGTCATCATATTTAGGCTTGGTATAAGTGGATGCAACTCCACAGAAATTCATGGACTTGCTCCCGCTTACGTAAGATCTGAATTTGGCCCATTGTGCTTAATAACCATGGAACCACAGCACCAATCCTATTAAATCCTTGTTTGCAAAGCATTACACCTTTTACTGTATTTGAAATTTCAGTATGCAATATTGAGATGTTAATTACTTTCCATGTTTTAATGGCTCAGTTTACAACACAAACCTTGAGAGACAATTCACACTGGGAAAAGATTTAGGGCCTACGGACCAGGTCCTCAGCTGATATAAATTGGTATTGCTGTAGTGAAGAGAATAGAGCTCTGCCAAGTTTAAGGATTGGGGTGGGTGTATCCAATTATATGAACACAACATGTATGCAAGATTCTCACTTAATATTTAGAGATGAAAAGAGTTTGGGTCATATTTTTTTGCATAGCAAGTGACTATAATTTATTAAACTTTTTGTCATGGGTAAGTGGCAATCTACTCAGTAAAAATTACTGTAAAGAGAATCTGTTTAAAACAAAAGGCATCTTTCCATGCACAACAAATGCAGGAAGATTTTAAAAATCAATTACTTTAGCCTCAGGCTAGCATGAAAATGAGATTTCCAGGGGTAACCTCAATTTGAATTCTTATGATTTTAGACAAATTTAATTGCTCTACTAGCCTTGTACAAAATAGGGTCTGATCCTTTGAAGTGCTGAATGCTGTCAACTCCCATGGAAGATAGTCAACAAACTTTGAGGTGCTCTGCACCTGGCAGGATTGGGACCTCAAACATATAACATTTGTTACATTACTAAAAGGGGAGTTCCACAGAATAGAGCAGGAGACACAGAACAAACTAACGCAAGGATCAAGCGGTATTCTTACTCCAGCTTCCCACATGGGTTTGTGTGGGTGGAGAATCCAGAGGAGCTCAGATGGCTCCCCTCACTTGCCCCAGCTTAAGCACTTTGGACTTGTTTTTCTGCCTCTAGCAGTAACATGGACCTTGCATTGCACAGTGTGAGTGTTAAAGTTGGATCAGGGCTTTCAAGTGCCACAATTTTAATGCATGCACAAGTAGGCTTTATGGAACTAATTGAGGGCTTTTAAAAATTAGTTATATTTACTTTAACAAAGACATTATGGCTTTATAATTTTCATTTACTAAGTCTTGCTGTTTTATACTTGCTGTAAATGACTTTTCATTAATTGCATATGATGACTGAAAACTAAGAGGTACTGCTATTTCTAGTCAGTCTTATCTAGTTTTATACCTTCAACCATTATGTTATATTGGTATTTTCTGTATGAACTCTTCTGGTAACATCAAGCCAGCTCATTATCTGTTCAGTGGTCCTTGGTTATTTCAAAAATTAAAGTTATTTGTAACCACAAAGACCTTGTGCACTGTGTTTTGAATTTAACCATTTACTCTTTTAAAAACCCACTTAGTTAATGAGGAAAGTAGTGTTCCCGTGCTTACTCCTGTCTACCTCCCCCAAGCCAAGGGTTGCCTGCAAATTGACAGTTATATACAGGCATAGCCTACCCATGTTATAACATGGCTTTATTGCATAGATTATAAACTAGTCAGGTATTGTCTATACTGGAATCTAAAATGGGCTTTAGCACCTTTCTAGAACAGTTTTTAAACACTTCTAAAAAAGTCTCTCATTTAGAAGCAATAGAAGATCTTCATACTCTATCTGTGGCAGTCTTATTTTAACATGGCATATATCCCCATGCAGCTGATTAACAGAGTACAGATCCTCAAGATGTAGGCCTTGTCTGCATGAGAATGTTACACTGATATAAGTCAGTTTTTTAAAACTCATTTCATTAATCCGGTGCCCATGGGAGTTAGGTACCCAGGCACTTCTGAAAGTCCCACTGGGTGCCTATCTGCACCTTTAGATGCCTAAATACCACTAAAAATCTGGCCCTCGGTTGCCTTCCATTGCAAATATAAAGTGAAGTGTGGGGACGACTGTCCTTTCAGTTTATAGTCAGCCTCCTCCCTTCCTCCATCTGGGCTTTCTCCTGACAAGGATGTAAAGGTTGTGCTAGCTAACACTTCTAAACTAGGCACGTTTTAATTCACTCTGTGCTAAACTGGTTGAGTTATCGTCTAGGCTCCCTCCTAGGCTTTAACCACATTCAGCTAGTGGCCTGACCTCAAGGTGGGTAAGACAAAAGCAGAAGAACAACAGCTACTCTGCTGCAGCAGCAGGTGACCCATCCCTGGCCAACGTAGAGGATAGGTAAAGAATAGACAACAAGGATCAATAGGTAAGGACAGAGGAATAAGTGTAGCTTTAGCTACTGACAATCATTATCCTGAATGATGGAGCCATGAGGGCCACATCTACTGATGGGTGGGGGAAGAGGGGCAGAAGCTAGTGGGATTCAGTGGTGGCTGAAGACTTCTATTGAGGAAGTATGGTGCTATGAGCCTTGTCAGCTGCTGAAGATTTGGACATGGGATGGAGATGGAAGGATACACATTCTAGGTCAAACTGCACCCAGCCCTGTGTGAGTGCAAAGGGGGGGAAAGGGTACAAGAAGGCTTCTCCCCACTCTTGAATGTGGGGGAAGGACCAGGCAAAATGCCAGTGCTTGTGCACTCAGTATTTTTCTACCAGACATATTTACATTCCCTTTTAAGGTTTGTTTGCAACTCAGGGTGCTTAACATGTTGTAAAGGCTACTGCAGATAGTCCCTGCAGACTTGTTCTAGGCCAGCAGTTCTCAACCAGGGGTCTGAGGCCCCCTGAGGGCCCTCAAGCAGGTTTCAGGGGGTCCCCAAGCAGGGTCGGCATTAGACTCCGAGACCCAGGACAGAAAGTTGAAGCCCTTCCGCCCTGAGCTCCACCACCCGGGGCTGAAGCCAAAGCCAAAGCCTGAGCAGCTTAGCTTCACGGGTCCCCTTATGATGTGGGGCCTTTGGCAATTGCCCTGCTTGCTACCCCCTAATGCCGGCCCTGGCTTTTATATGCAGAAAACCAGTTGTTGTGGCACAGTGAGCCATGGAGTTTTTATAGCAAGTTGTGGGGGGCCTCAGAAAGAAAAAGGTTGAGACCCCTGTTCTAGGCTACTCTGTAAAGCACAAATGTGTCAGGAGTGTCCACACTAACTGTTACAAGTGTGTTAACTACTTCAAATTAACTGGCGATAAATTAAATCCATCCAGATAAAAATGCCTAGAGGGAGGAAGAGGGATGGAGTACATTCTCCGCCTTTAGAGTACATCTCCTCTGCAATTAGACATCCACAAACTGGCCCGTGCCAGCTGACTCAGGTTTGTAGGGATCAGGCTAAAGGGCTGCCTGAGCTCCTTGAGCCTGAAGCAGCTGGCACAGGCCAGTCGTGGATGTCTCATTGAGGGGAGACATACCCGAATGGATTTAGCGGTAACTGCCCTCTCCTTACACTGCAGAAAGTATTGTCTGGCCCACATAGAATGCCTCCTGAGCTCCTGCTGAGACACTATGTCGCTGTCCTACTCCCTACTGAGGCCCAATTTAACCCTCTACTTGGATGGACCATGGGCTAGTGTATTGTTCCACACAATACAGTACAAGTGAGGCAAAAGTAGTACACAGTTTCCAATGAGCAAAGTCCAGTGGGATTTCTTAGGAAACTTATTTTCAGAAGCACAGCACAGCAAGCTGTACCATGCCCCCCACTCTACTGTGGAGACATGGCATTAATCTCGAATTTCAAATGACACATCAACCACCACATTTGCCCAAAGCTAATTTGATGTTGAAAGTGATTTACAGTCTTATAAACCCAATGGGCCTATTTCACTGCTGCCTTGCACTGTGCGTAGTCATCATTCACACCCATGCCCAGTGAGTGAAAACACTATCATTATGAGTTGGCAAGGGTTTACACCCACAGTGTGCTACACCCATGACGTGCTAGGCTGTGGAGAATAAGGCTCAATAGTTTTGCTAGTAAGTTGCTCAAACTGCAAGCAGCAGACATACTTTTTTTTTTTTTTTTTTTCTAACAACGAACTTTTTTTTTTTTTTTTTTTTTTTTTTTTACTAACAACGAAGTTTGGTGCCTTTTTAGTTTCCCTGTAAGAAACTCCTACAATTTGAATGGTTTTAGGGCACAAAAAAATCCAAGAGCTAGCAGGACTTGGGTTGGACCTATCTGCATTACTACTATTCTTGTTTATATTCTGCTAGTACTTTTGGGCCTCAACTGAGATCAGGGCCCCACTGTGCTGAGAGTGGCTCCATACTGAAGAGTTTACACTCTAAATAGGCATGCCAGATTAATGGATGGGAGAAAGGAAATACAGGTGGGTAATGGAGGCTAAATGACTTGCCCAAGCTTATATAGGAAACTGGGAACTGATCCCAGATTTCCTGAGTTCTGTTCCACTGCATTTGTCACCTGACCAACATTCTCATATCTTGATATATGCTCAATGTATTAGACAGGCAAGTTGGAATGGGGAGAAATAACAGCACAGCACTTGCTGATAATGGTTATGAAAGACCATTGTACACAGCAGGTACATCCACACAGCAAGCAGGATCCTGCAGCAGCAAGTCTCAGAGCCCCACGCTATGATGCTAAAAATAGCAGTGTAGCCATTCAGTCTCAGGCTGGGACCTGGACTTCAGAGCCTGAGCCAACACAGCTATTTTTAGCACGGCAGCAGGAGCCCTGCAAGCCAGGGACTGTATACCTGGGCTCTGAGACTCACTGCCTTGGGCTCCTGCTTGCTGCGTAGACATACCCATTGAGGGCCCATACAAGCACAATTGACTTGAAAAAGCACGTGACAGAAGGCATCCCTGTACATGACAATACTGAGCTGAAAGGAAAATATATAACAAGCATCTACACCTTTGAAAAATACAAACTGCCTTGGCATTAGCTCTGAAACACTGCAGTATGAATACACCCAGTTGTCAAACATTATAGAAAACCAGGTTTGAATTGTTAGCATCGCAAAAAGCGTGAGAACACCAGGCAGAAACTCAAACCCCAGAGCCCTCAATGGCTTTGGGAGTTAAAAGTTGGGGTAGGGAGAAATAGTAGTTCAGAGGCCTGGTCCTATATGTATAGGACTCCCCTCATTCAGGGATCCTGTTTGTACACACCTCACACTACCCCTGCATGGTGGGTGCGTCCACAGCAGGAAAAAAGGGTGTGTTTGAGAGCTGTGTGTACATGCTTCCAGATGAACTCATCTCCTTCCTCATGCCGTGACTAGAGTGAAGAAGCTGAGTAATCAAGGATAAGCCTTGCCTTTATTTTTGCTAGATAAATGCTCTGTGCCAGCTGAAAACATGTTTATAGAACTTCCTGGATAGTCCGCCTTTGGTTCCGTGGGTGTGCTTTATCATTCGTGTCATTTAATACAGTGATGGACTGACTTTATGCCAAACGAAGTCAGGCTTTATGTCCTAATGATGATGGCTTTTTCAGCTAGCAGAGCTGTATGAATAGGTGTGGCATATGATAAGCAAAAGCAGGACAAGTGACTGCATCATTTGCAAATTTAGTAATCAATACTATCTGTACTTTGTTAGGGTGTGACTTATTACCAGGAATAATAATTTACATTTCTAGTTACTGCTTGTCATCCAATAATTTCAAAGTACTTTACATTCATTAACTGAACCTTCCCTATACCAATCCCATGCAGTGGTTATTACAGCTGTCTTACAGATGGGAAGCTCGGGCACAAAGGCCCAGGTCCACAAAGTTACTTAGGCTCCTAGCTTCTACTGAACTCAGTGGAAATTAGGACCCTGAATACCTCTCAGGATCTGGGCCAAAGACATTAAGTCATTTGGCAAAGGCTACATAATGAATCAATGGCTAAACTGACCCCAGGAATCCTAACCTCCAGTTCCTTATTCTAACCACAACACTACACTCCTTGCCTATATCTAATAAGATATTCATAAGCAGACTCTTATTGACCCATTCTGGAGTCTCTCTCATCAATCATCTCCTTCCGTTTTTCTCTCTACCACCTCACCCATTTTAAAACTCTTTACCAGGGGGTCAGAATGTTGCTTGCTTCAACTTTGTGTTTCAGGGAACTGAAGTGTGAAACACTGTTTTTGCATACTAGAGATTTGTCCTGAGCCTGTGAAGTGCTGATCCTGCTCCAAGCTTCTCAAGTGTTGAATTCAGGATTTTCATTCAGGCCGCTCTCCAGTTCTTAGACTGTCCATCCAGATATTCCACTAGGTTCTCATAATGAATCCATGTGGCATCTGATAAATAATCTTGAAATGGAGGTACTGAGAGGTGAAGGCCCAGATCCTCAAAGGTATTTAGGCACTTAACTTCCTGGGGGTGATTTGTTCAAGTACACACAGTGATTCAGTGGTAAAGCCAAGAATAGAACCCTGGTCATCTTATTCTCAATTTGATGCCTCTTTTACTGGACCACATTGCCTGGTAAAATCAAGAGCTTCAGCTGGGAGGATAAAACTGGATACAAGAACTGTAAGAGACAAGGGAGTGCTATTACTGATCTGGCTTTGTCTTCTGTTGATGGGAGAGAGAAGGGAAGAGGAGGGAAGGTGTTTGGTTTAAACTACCTTAGCTAACACATGATAAACTCCTAGTGTGAACAAGGGACTTGCTAACACACAAAAGATATATCTGCCTGGTCAATCCTAGGAGTTTACCATGTGTTAGCCGGTCTTCATGATTTCCAGTACATCTGGATCACGGTTGGAATTAATGACTCCAGAGTGCGATGCCTGCCAGTGTTCCCTCCATGCTACCTGACAGCACTTTGGGTTTTTTTGGTTTCTTTTTATAAATGGAAGCAGTTTGAAAATGGTGTTGGCTAGCAAAAACACATTGTTATAAGATACCATGGTAGGAAGCAAGGGAGGTTTTTTAGCCCAAGTCTCAGAAGTCCAGTAGATTCTAGTAACATACCCCACAATCCACTGCAAAAAACAACCCATAATGCACAGTCTGAGAAAACTGTGCTGTGTGGACCCTATCCTTCGCAAGGGAAGGCGCTTCAGCCACTTTAGACATGTGCAAATGCACTCTGTCAGTTTAGTGTACCTGTATAATTATAGCTCTAACCCAGGGGTCGGCAACGTTCAGCACGCGGCTCGTCAGGGTAAGCACCCTGGCGGGCCGGGCCAGTTTTATTTACCTGCTGACGCGGCAGGTTCGGCCGATC
>NW_020665057.1:4831186-4868137 GCF_002925995.2 Terrapene triunguis | reverse complement strand
AGTCTGTGTTAGACACTCCCCACAAGCCCCTTTGTGCACAGCAGCATACTGGAAGCTCCAACAACTGCTCCCCAAATCCTGCCTCCCACACGGAACAGAGTCTGACTGCCTCCACTGCATCTGGATACCTCTGCAACCCTGGACGAGAGGTTTGGGAGCAGTATTCATACCTGACAGTCGACTTCAGTTAGCTGTACTGACTGAGAGTGTTAAAAAAAAAACAGAAGCAAATGCCGCCTGCCTGTGTTACCTTATGACCGATGTTGCTCATGGCTATTTTATAATAACCACTTTGAAGCTTCTCTCTTCATATAACTCACAGCAATACGAGTCACACCCAGGTTCCATTGCAAAACCAGATCTGTCCTGTATGCACACATTACAAACCAGCTTCACTCTTTCTAGGAAGTGAGAACCTTTACTGACTGAAACCTTATATGAACCTACATTTTCTCTTACCCCTAGAGGCATCGTGTCAGAGAAGCACATACATACTTAGAGCATATGCTTAAATCCCAGTGACTTCAATAGGATTTAAGCACTGAGCTCCACACAGTGACACTCAGGAAAGTTAAGACAATAACTAATGTGTTTCAATGTCATATCTTTTTAAAGTGCATTAAACACCTGTGTGAATTCTCTCATTCAGAAGTAAAGTGGCTTTCATTCACCCTGAGACGGGTGTTAAGTTAAATCAAAATGAGGCCTCTATATTTCTGAAGGATAGCATTCATTTGAGTTTTTAACTTCACCCCATTAATTGATTAGTCTTAACTTTCCTGAGAGTATGTCTACTTAACTTCTCCCATCAGCAGCAGGGAGGTGGATTAACTACGCTGACAGGAGAAGCTCTCCCATTGGCATAGGAGCATCTTCACTAAAGCATTACAGCAATGCACCTGCACTGGTGTAGCTCTGCTGCTGTATATGAAGACAAGCCCTCAGTTATTTATAACTGTTTCTGTTAAATGGCCACTATATAAAAAGCCAACTGTAGTTTCTCTTTCACCGTACTGCCAACCCCAAAGTTGGAGTTGGGGTCCAAAAATTGGGATCTCGGTTAAAAATGAGTTTTTTTAAATAATAAATGTGTTTATTGCCATCTGGTTTTTGAGCCTTCAGGGTCCACTCAGGTCACACTTCCAAGCTTTTCTAACCTGCCTGGTTGTGGAGAAACCAAATAAATCCATCTCAGGAAATCATGCAAATAACTGCTCAGTTTTATCCTCCTCCAGCAATATCCACATGGTCAGCACCACAGTAATATTCTGGTCTCCCACCTCATCCAAAACCATCCAGCTATGTGACTGCTAATACATCTGGAGCACCCTGTTCATATTAATGACTCTCAGGACCGTCACGCTAAGCAGCATTTCTACTGTGCTGCCTGACTGCAGTTTGAAAATGGTACTGGCTGGCTGGCTGGCTATGATGTATGGATACCAGAAAAGGAGTTTGTTATGAGCTACAAGGAAAGGAGTTTCTGGGACCCCTAGTCCCCGAATTCCAGCTGGTATCCCACAATGTGCTAAGAAAAAAATCCCAGAATGCCTAACAGCAGAACATTACTCCATAGGATATCTGCCCCAAATGCTCTGTGGTTATTAAAAAAAAAAAAAAAAAAAAAGCAGAGGTGTGTGAATGCAGTGATATTCTATAATTTTTGAGATTCTACTTCCCTTGTATAAGTAATGTAGAGCAGGAAGGGACCTTAAAGGATCATCTAGGCCATCCTCCCACACTGAGGCAGGATTAAATATACCTAGCCCAAATAGTTTAACCCAGCATAAACAAAGTGGTGTGGATATACCCTCTCAGTATATTTATACCAGTGTAGCTAACGTGCCCCCCTCACCAGAAAAATATAATCTTTTCCATGTAGCCCAATCATGTCTGTGTCAGAGAGAAAGAGCGCTGAGATTCTCATGTAATCACCTGTCTCCAGGAGCTGAGTAAAACTAAACCATCAGATATCGAGAGACACTGCACCATTGCATTCATAATCACATACCCCTCACATGTTATAGTTATAGGCCTCTATCAGTATTCCTTACTCAGACAAAATTCACATTTATTTCAGGATTGATGTAAGGAGCCATGAATACAAACCGTAATTGAAAGAGTACCTGTTTTCAGATACCTAGGGCGAAGTAATGAATGCCTTTCATTGTGCTAGGTATGGTACAAATGTGCAACAAAGAAACAGTCTCTGTCCCAAAAAGTTTACAACCTAAATATGAGACAATGGGTGGCTAGAACAAGCACACAACGTGTATACAAACAAATGGGGGGAGCACAAGGTAATAATGAAGCAGTTATGATCAGCACTTTTTCATTTTAACTAATAAAACTTAACACTTAAGCTATACTTTTCATCTAAATTCCAAAAGGTGAATGAGCATTATGGGCCTGATCCAACTCCCATTAAGGTCAGTGGAAAGACTACACTAATGGGAGTTGACTCAGGCCCTATTAGAACTAGTGCCTTTGAAATATCTAAAGAAATTTTGTTTAGGAATAACTAAGTTACAGAGAGATTTGACAATAGCCTACAATGCATGTGTTATAGTAGGCCTGATTGTCCACTGCCTTGTATCACATCACATTCACTTTGCACAGGTATAAATAACCATACAAAGGGCAATGCTGAAAATCAAGCCCACTGGGCTTAACTTTCTAAGCACTGAGGTGCAATTGCAGATATCTAAAGAGTTGCACATTGAGGCTGGGATTCTCAAGAGGTGCCTCAGGCCGTGTCTACACCCAGAAGTTGCACCCTTTATACTGCACCCACACTAGGGTTGTGCCAGTATGATTTTTTTCAGTTAAAAAAAGTGAAATAGTTATATCAGATCAAAAACTGTGTAGACCAGGTGTAAGGGAGTTAAGTTCATTGGCAGATAAGAAGCTCAGTGGGATTTGGACACCTAACTCCTTCGGATGCTTTGACAATCCCAGCCTGAAATAAATGCAGATGCCCAATTCCATGTACTTCAATAGGTGTTTCATTTTGATCAAGCCCTCCAATGTTTAGCCAAGAGCCTGTGAATCTGATACCTCTATCATATTAAGTATATCAAGTCACTAACACTGAAGTACAAAAAGCAAGGAATCATCTCCCATATCACACTGCTGTCCACCCCATTCCTAGCTGCAAAAAGCTGTCCATCTGTTCGATTACTTTTTTAATCTTTGAAGCCCATGTGTTGTGTTGTAGGACAACGCATTGTTATCTTCCTCAGAGCTTCAGTCCAGGAAACGTTTCCCCTGCTGAGTCACAGCAAGATTCATTTTGAAATACATTGAAGTAAGGCGTTAAGTTCATGCTCACTAACTTTCTGTACAGAGAACACAGTGCAAACGTATAAAGCGAGAAGCTTAGATGCATTCTGTGAACTACCTATGTTACAACTGGTCTTCATGGAATAAATTTAAGAGTGTGTAAATTTAAAAAAACAGAACAGGCCTGATTCTTATTTCACACTGGGGTCAGTCACCGTGTAAAACTTGTGTACGTTTGAATTTTCTGATTTCTGCTCTAAATAAAGCAAATGCTTAGGTGAAAGAGACATGAGTTAAGAAGGAGAGGTGAGCTTTACTTTTGAATTTAACCTACTAACACCTAGCTTTTATATAGCACTTTTCATCAGTAGATCTCAAAGTGTTCTACAAAGGAGGCAAATATCATACCCTGGTTTACAGAAGGGTAAACTGAGGCACAGAGCGAGTTAAGTGTTACGAGTCACCCAGCAGGCCAGGGACAGGGGTGGTAATATAACCCATATCATCGGAGTCCCCGGCCAGTGTTCTATCCACTAACCATGGGATCAGGCTAGTGTCAAATACTCATTTGTAGCCTGGATCAAATGCATAGGAGTGTCCACACTAGCCTTTACAAATGTGTCATGTATCTTTGGTTAAATGATTGCCAGCTAACTTAAGGTACTTCAGTCTAGTGAAGGCAAGCCCCCCAAAAAGAAAGAAATGGCCTATTTGCTGATAACTGACCAAATACTGCTCACCTTAGCTATATGAGAAATCCCATGGTTTCAGTAAGACTTACGCATGAGTAATGTGAAAAGGATTTGGTCCAAAATATGTATTAATTATTCACAAGGCTGGAGCAGCTCTGATCCATTCCTGTTTCATCTGTTAAACTTTAAAAGATTTGACACTGCACTGAAGTAAAATTAAGTTGATAGAGGCAGCGTAAGGCTGTTTTTCTTGGTTAGCTCTTTCCTGATATTGTCCACGGTTCTGTAACTTCACAGAGATCCTATCAGTTTCAGTGGAAATTCCCTGCAGGAGCAGTTGCAGACCTGGGCACTTTACATAGCAGTCTTGCTGTCATAGTAGTCTAGCCTCCTAGTACTGTTCAAAATGCTCATGTGACATTCTTACATAAGAACTCATGGCCTTGTGTGTTCTGAAGTCTATGGTCGTTTAACCAGACAAATACCTGCCAACCACTGAAAGTTACACTTGGGGACATTTTTAGGAGAGAAATAGGCACAACTCCATACAACTCCTTTAGACTAGAATAGCTTTTTGGAGGGATCGAGCAGAGACATGGAAAATAATTTGCTAGAAGAATTAGGGACTGTCTCTCCCCAGAGTAATTCATATTGAATTGCATCCCTGCAGTTGGCAATCTGGAGCCTGCTTCTGGTCTCACCTATGCTAGACTAAGTCAGGAGCAATTCCATTGAAGTCAATGGGCCAAACAGGTGTAAACAGCTACCAGATCAGAGTGGTAGTGTTTTTACACTCACTTCTGCACAGGTGTAAATTACTACACAAGGACCAAGAAAGAATCAGGAACAGGGCTACATTAAAGCATAGGCACGACAGGCATTTGCCTAAGGCCCCCCGACTCCTGAAGTCATGTTTGTTACAATCCCAGCTTTCATTTAAAAAAATAAAATAAGATTTGTGAAGAAAACCTCGAAAATGTAAGATGAGTGTGACCAATGCAGTGACATCTGCTTGAGGCTGCAGAGAGCCTGAACCAACAGCAACAGAGCAATTAAGTCCAAGCTTCACTGCTCCAGGAGACCCTGCTGATAATATCCCAGCAGAGGATTGTGTGTGGCAGAAGAGTGCAGTGGGCTCCACCCACCCCACCTAAACATTCACCTGAAGAAGCAGAGGTGGAGCTGGGGTGATAAAGGCCCTGCTGCACTCATCCCACTGCTCCCTGTGAGGAGAAGCCGCCCTATCCCCCCATCCTGCCACCTGCCTTTAAAAAGGAGAAGGCTTTTTGCCATCACAACCCCAAGTGGGTCATAGAGGCACAGAGCACCATATGATGGTGTACCCTGGGCCCCAGAATGCCCTTTTGACACCATTCCTGCAACACCAATTGAGCCCACTATCTAACAAGCCTGTTCTACATTCTCCAGAAACATTAGATCTGACTAGCTTCAGGAGACTTATAAGCTGCTCCTTCTGCTGCTTCCCAATCCCCTACCTCAGCAGCAAGGAGAGGGTGAAGTCTCACTATCAATGTCACAACAGACTGCCTTAGATGCAAGGAATACAGCTGATAGTAACCAAGGCAAACAAACAGCATGACGTAGGTTCTTAACATAGCAGCAGCACACTTTCAAGTATGTACGTGTGTGTATGTGAGGCAGAATGGAGCTCCCCTGAAGACATGAGCAAGCTGCAGGAGCAGACCATAAAGTTTCCTATTATTTCCAGAATGTTCTGGAATAATGTTAGGAGCCAGGATGCTTCTGAAGCATTGTGATTGTCAGCTACAATGCTTGTATTGACCTCAGTGTGACCATTCAGGTTTCAAACAGGCCCAAGTAACGTGGGAGCACAACGCTCAAAGACTTTCAATAGGACTTGTGCTTCTAAGCCACTGGGGCACTACTGAAAATTCCACCTTCATATCTTGCTAAGAATCTAATGCCATCTTTAGATCCCTAAATAAAATGACCAGATTTCCACAGCTGCAGAACAACCACAGCTCCCATTGACTGCATATGAGTTTGCCTCAGTGGGAGATGTGGATGCTCAGGACATCTGGAAATAAGGTCCCCTTTACTTGAGTGTCTAGTTCTGAATCTAGGTATCTTAGCTCTGGGTACCTGAGGCTTGGTCTACACTACAAAGTTAGGTTGATGTAAACTGGCTTGTGTCGACCTCGTTGTGCATATGTCGCCACTTAAATTTGTCTCCCATGAATGTAAGTGCCCTGTTACAGCGATGCAGTAACACCACTTCCCTGAGCAGATTTGAGCCACGGTCAACATATTGAGGTCAGTGCAGCGAGGGGTAGACCAGGGATTGGCAACCTTTGGCAGGCGGCCCGTCAGGGAAATGTGCTGGTGGGCTGGGCCGGTTGGTTTTGCCTGCAGCGTTCACAGGTTCAGCAGATCGCAGCTCCCTCTGGCTGCGGTTCGCCGTTCCAGGCCAATGGGGCCTGCGGGAAGCGGCAGCCAGCACATCCCACGCTGCTTCCCACAGCCCCCATTGGCCTGGAATGGCGAACAACGGCCAGTGGGAGCTGTGATCACCCGAACCTGTGGACGCTGCAGGTAAACAAACCGTCCCAGCCCACCAGCACATTTCCCTGACGGGCTGCATGCTAAAGGTTGCCGATCCCTGGTGTAGACACTGTTTATGTTGGCCATAACAGTCTGCCAGCTGTCCCACAGTGCCCAACATTGACCACTCTGGCCACAACTGTGAACACCACTGCCCAGGGGTCATGGAGCCTATAATGCCCCTCTCCCCTTTAAAGCCTTGCAAATTTTTGAAATGCCTTTTCCTGATTGTCCAGCTTAGTGAATGTCCCTAGCAGTTCTCCATTGCTGTGTGGAACTGCCCAGCTGACCATCCCAGCAACATGCTCCAGACGTGCTCCAGCCTGGAGTAGACAGGAGATATTGGATCACCTGGGCCTTTGGGGCTAAGAGGCTGTACAAGCAGAGCTACAGAAATATGGGCATCTATGGGCAAATTGCACTAGGGATGCAAGAGAAGGGTATGATAGGGACCAGCAGCAGTGCCACATGAAAGCCAAGGAAATTCCAGAAGACTGGAAGAGTGCTAATATTGTGCCAGTGTTCAAAGGGCAAGTGGAATGACCCAGGTAAAATAATGGAATCAGTTTAGCCATTGATTCATTATGAATGGCAAAATAATGGAATAGTTAATATGGGATTCAACTGATGACGATTTAAAGGATACGAACATAATTAAGTCCAGTCAACATGGTTTTATGGAAAATAGATCTTGGCAAATAAACCTGATTTCATTCTTTTAGACAATAACAAGTGTGGTTGATAAAGGTAATTGCATAGATATAGAGTAGACATTTGTAAGACATTTAACTTAGTCATTTGAAAGAGATGGTGAAAAATTGGAGATGGTACAGAAGGTAGTCACAAAAATGATAAGAGAGCTGAAGAAAATACCTTAGAATGAAACACTTGAATTCAATCTGCTTAGCTTGTCAAAAAGAAGCTTGAGAGGTGACTTGATTACAGTGCCTTCATGGGGAGCAAATTCCAGTTAAGCCAAACCCCGACACCTGATCTGGTGCTATTATATACTTTGCGCATACTATGCAAGGTGCAAGGGAGTGGGCCAATCAGCCTTATCACCTGCAATGTGACCCATTTAGTGTTGCTCTGATCTTTGCCCATCTTGATTACTTAAAGCAAGCACAGAGACTTTAATACCATTGTTGACTGGCATTAATACCTTGATGCTGTTTAGCAGAGTCCCAGGCATTGATCATCACCACACTTTTTTGGTCCCAATTTCAAATACAGTGACTTGGTACTGTAGTGACTGTCAATTACTGTCCAGCTTGTAACCATACTCCACCTGAAGAGCAATAGGTTCCGGTCTGGATTCTGACCTTTTGAAGGTGAGACCACATTTGACTGATGTCCTGCTGATCTCCAGCATGGTCAAGTTGGACCCTCTTGTGGGATTTTCATGCAAATACCTTACGTTTCTGCATTGGCAAATAAGAGGTTGCTGATGTTTTTGGAGGTGCCCTGAAGTGGCTCAAGTCATATATAGGAAACAGAAGTTAGGTGGGGTGCTGTTCATGTATAGGAATCCTTGTCTTGGCAAGAATGTTTCTAAACACAGGCTAGAGGACTAAGGCTACATAATTGTCTCTTTTCTAGTGGAATCTGTCAGATCAGACTCTACCTTGTTGGGAGTGGTCATTCAAGGATTCCTCCAAGATGCATCCTCAGAGGTCTTGTTGTGATAGCTGGAAGTCCCCATTTGCACCCTTGTTTTGTGTCCCTGCTTACTGATGAGACTAGTGAACAATGTTAATCTTGGCTTGACTTTGGAGCACTCCTTTTCCATAATAAACCAGGAAGGGAC
This sequence comes from Terrapene triunguis, assembly GCF_002925995.2. Taxonomy (NCBI): domain Eukaryota; kingdom Metazoa; phylum Chordata; order Testudines; family Emydidae; genus Terrapene; species Terrapene triunguis. Next base: position 4,859,773 of record NW_020665057.1, on the reverse strand, counting down.
AGGTAAGGAAGGTGTTTTCCCCCCTCATCACCACCATTTTCACAGGTTGTGCTTTGATCTTATGATGGCCTTGCAAGAGTAACATATGCTGTTGTGACCATGAGACTGATCATTGTGATGCCATGCTACCTGGGCTTCCAGCAGTATTTTTCCACTGCACCCCACTTAGATGTAACAGCATATTTGCTTTCTGCTTTAATCCATCATAATCATCTGGGCTGTGTTCATTTCAATGACTGCCTAGAGAGCGGTTGACTGACTTTACACCAGCCCTTTTGGTTTTCAAAAGCCCATAAATAGGTAGAACTTGGCTAAATACAAAACCTTCTCCTAGCACCTTCCTTTGATGGGTATTTGCCCTCTGATATCACATTGTTTTTAGGGAACCTATCACCGTGGCAGGAAATTATACCTTTGCTGTGATGAGTCTTGAGGTATAGAATTACCTCCCTCTTGATATCTGTCCCATCTACTTAGTCCCCACTGGCAAATGACACTGAAAACATTTATTTGCTCGAAGCTCTATTTAGTGCGACTGCTCTTTGCTCCTCGTTTATTACCTCTCCACTTGCACCCCCAACCAAGCCCCTTTTATTTTCCACAATCTTTCTCAAATACATATTTTAGATCACACAGAAGCTACTGGCTTGATCCAGGAATTACTGGGTGAAATTCTACCTCCTGTGTTGTACAGGAGATCGGATTAGAAGATTATAGTGGTCTTTTCTGGCCTTAAAATCTCTTTAGCAGTATAATGTTTTTATTAGGTGGCTGCAGCTGTTTTCATTACTTAGACTGTAAACTCTTTGGGGCAGGGACTGCTTTTGTTCTGTGTTTGTACAGTACCCAGCTCCAGGGGGTCCTGGTCCATGACTGGGGCTCTTAGGTGCCACTTCATACAAATAATGGGAAGACAATCTGTGTGTTGGTTTAAGCTTGTAAAACACTCTGGAGACTACAATGGAAATTTAAGAAGTCACTCATTAAAGTCTCCTATTGGCCTGTATGATGTAAAATCTTTCACAATTTACTGGGAATAATCAGTTGTTTTGGGTAGGGTTGTCCTTGGACAGAAGCAAAAAATCTATTGTGTTTGCACTTGCATCAAGCTAAATTGGAGTAGGGTTAGGAAGAGATGATCAAACTCCAAAGCATTACAGGTAAAATTGTAATTTGGCTCAGGTAACTAAAATGATTACACAGCCCCTATTAAGTTAATAACAGAGTTGCTTCATCCAGAATTCAGAATCATAACAAACCTTCTTGAAAAAAAAAATAAAGAAACTAATAATTAGAATATTACGAGAAGCACTGTATGTTTTTAGCATATCAATGTCACTTGCACATCAGTCAGTCTGTTTCAGGGCACTCAGAATTTGTACAACTTATCAGTTGAGCCGAAGTTCATGGCTAACCTCAAAATCAACTTGTTTAAATCAGTTCAATATGGAACAGGGGAGGAGCACATCATTATAGTGGCAAATGAACCAGTCCTGGGGGAGCAAAAGTCACTGGCTAAACTGTTGTCCAGACGTTTCTGCAGTGCAGAGGAGGCTGGCCAGACATGTGAAACTGATTCCATAGCAATGGAGGCCTAAGCAGATGGTGAAGTGCTGAGGAGGGAAAATTTCTTCCTCGCAAAAGGGAGCTGTGAAGCACCTGAATGGCTGCAAAACCTGCCCTGAATGTGCAAGTCTGTGGATAAGACCCACATCCCTACTTTGGCCCATTTATGCTGAATTAAAGGGCTAGAGCATCACTAAGGGGCTCTAAACATGCTGGATCTGCCCAGGGGTAGAAGACAGCCAGAGGCAAAATAAGTTCACATGGCTGACGGATTGTCCTGATATCCAACTGCAGAGGACATGGAGACTGCGTGTGGAAGACAAGGACACAGCCTTATCCCTGAGGTGCTACAAAGGCAACACTCCATAATCCAAAGAGGATTTTTTTAGTGGGGAAAGCTTATTTATATGATTGGCACTGTCGGCAGACATGGCTCCCTGGGCACCAGAGTCCCACCCAGTAGAACTGTCAGGACAACGTGATGTTGACATGTGCAAAGAGGGAGAATGGAATTCAGCAGAGTTCCAGCCTCTCAATCCCTTGATTAATCCTGTTCATAGACTCAGAGTCTGTTCATCTGTTATGCGACTCAAAAACATAGCTGCAATACACTAGGACTCTCGTTTGCAATGGATAAATCAGACTACTGGTTTAATACCACACAGGTTTGCCAAACAGAATGGTATTTCCTACCTACCTTAAAAATGTAAACAGAGACTTCAGAGACTTCACTGCCGCATATCCCTACATTATTTCCACTTCAATTTCAAGTATAGGGCAATTCACAGCACTATGACTTTTCTACTGCTGCCTGAAAAGCACTGGATGCAGCTGACAGTTTGGGTGGTGACACAGAACACATACTGGGTCTTAGATTTCCTTGCAATTGAATCAAATTTAGCAGCTGCTGGTTTTCTAGCTCAATTTTTTCATTCAAAGTTTCACATGTTCCCTTTGGAGCTTGCCTCAAAAGTGTGAAGAGAAAAATGTAGGGTCAGGGGATTCTCTCTGGTAGAAGTTATTTATGGCATCCTGGGTAAAAAGAAGCATGTGATAGTTTTACAAAAGGAGTACTTCACATGGAGCTAGGATCAGATTATATCAAGAAGAGAAGTGTTCTGGCCTCTTACTTCTATGAACAAAAAAGGTATAAAACCTGATTCCACAGTTCATACTAAACTAAGCTCCAGTTGAAATCCCTGGGAGTTTTGCCTGAGTGAGGACTGCAGGACCAGACATACAGATAACTAAATATTTCTATAGTGCTTGTGCCAATTCCAGTGTCTCTCTCCCAGCCCAACAGTTCATTAAACTAATAAATGTAACTGATTTTAAATTAAGAGCTGAGAGATTTGGAGATAGTTGGTTTCTAACCTGACCTCTTGGCATTTGAGAGTGATAATGGCAGGTGTATGTATCCAATATAGTATCTTCATATTTTCTCCCCAAATAGGATCAAAGTCACTTTCTATTTTTGAGCCAAGCTACTGCATCATTCTTCTCCTTCCCCTGTACTGTAACCTAAGTTGATCCTGGCAGTATTGGGTTTTCAGCTCTTTGACCTTTTGGCTGTGTACTTGAAACTGACTGGTTTTATCCTGTCTGTGATAGCTCCAGGTTCAGTTACACTGATACTGCTCAAAGGTAAGGTCTTCTGAGCTTTCCAGGAGAAACAGGGAAGGAAAATGGCTTACATTCAATTCAATGGCTACAGTTTGAGAATGGCTAGGTTGGGACATTCCCCCATGTTGACAGAGCAGCACAAGGGCTAGTGCCACTTAACATAAGTCCTATTTTGAGGGCTACATAGGGGCTTAAGTGAAACACAGACTCAGTGCTGGGCCTTTTTGCACAAGAGCAAATTTTACCTGCTGAGCCTAATTCTGCAGTCCTTACTTCGGGAAGACACCTATTGAACTCACTGGATATTTTGCTTTTGTAAAGGAGGGTGGAATCAGGCCATCTGTAAAGTCCAACTGCTTGCCTTCTCTCTTTTAAATGTACAAATGGCTATGCATTTATATAAAAAAAAAATTGACTGCACACACAGTTCTCACCCAGGAGAGAGAGAGAGAACACGTCACATCATTTAGTGCAGTACTGGAAGGCATTCAGATACTATACTGACAAGCTCCATTTAAAAGCCTGTCTAGGACTAGAAAAGAGGAAGTGAGGTGAATGTTGGAGTGTTGATGCTGTTTATCAGCTAGATCGGGGTTCTAAACTGGGGGTCGTGACCCCTAAGGGGGGTCACAAGGTTATTACAGGGGGGGTCGTGAGCTGTCAGCCTCTAGCTCCAACACCCGCTTCGCCTCCAGTATTTATAATAGTATTAAATATTTGAAAAGTGTTTTTAATTTAGGGGGGGGGTCGCACTCATAGGTTTGCTGCATGAAAGGGGTTGCCAATACAAAAGTTTGAGAACCACTGAGCTAGATGTTGCTTTTTGGAGCGTTGATGCTGTTTATCAGCTAGATGTTGCTTTTTGCCTCTCATGAGCTGTGAAGACTGGGGAAGGGAGGGGAGAGATTTTTGCCCCTTTTGCTGCTTTTGACTATGAAAAAGAATTGCAGGTTTCCACCAAAAAGTGGGTTCTTTTTGTTTAGCCTCAGATATCAGGGATGTTAAGCCTTTTATTCCCGTTTTGTTGGGGAATCTCAGAATCTGGGGCTTGAATCTTTCTTCCAACTGTTTATACAGTGTTAGAGTTAAATAGATGTTAGCACCAACCACCAGAAAGTTTTAGTCAGTCTTCCCAATTGTTGAGTTTTCTGCCTCGTTACATCCACTAGTTCCCCAGTTGTCTATCAAGGCTTCCAGCAGTGATAAGATCTGAATTTCTTATGTAATCCCCTCTCTTCCCTACTACCCTCTGTACAATAATTTAAAATACCAACACAAACTTTAACTTTTCTTCATACATTATTAAGAGGCAAAAGAGGGCACAGAGCCAATTGTTTTTCCTTTTTGGTCACCTTTAATAAAACTAATAATGGTACTCTCACCAGTAAACTTTCTACAGTTTTACACATTTCACATGGCTGAATCAGCTATTATTGGGGTGGAATTACATTCCTTTTTCGAAATCTTTTAAATACAGAACACAACTGTTTTGTAAGTTTGGCATATATCTTTAAGTAGACGCTAATAGCTGATTTCTGCCTTCTCCATGAGTGATGCTTCTGCTTAATAGTAGATTGTTTAGTTTTAAAAATTCTCCCTTTTTTAAAGGCCAGATGTGGAGCCCTTAATCACAGCAGGGAGTATTTACTCATGTGATTAGACTCACTGGCTCTATGGAAATATTTGTGGGAGTAATGGCTCACCATTGTGACAGCCCTGGAGACAAAAATATTCTGTTTATCCCAAATGGATGCACTGCTGCTGCCTATTTTGTGTCTCCCTGACGCTTTGGCAATTTATTTCAATGTTGAACTGAAGCAGCCACTCCCAGGGGCAAGAGGGTAATGCAGCCTCCACAGTCCATTGAATCCATTGCCTGTCTGCTGAAACTGCCAACAAGATGGCTAACACTTAATGCTATTCCGGATAGCACTTTGTGATAAAGAAACGTGTCCATGGTTTCATAATATGTACACTTGTTTGTAGGTATTCTCACCATCAGCTAAAGTCTAACTCTCCCTTTTTAAGCAATTGTAAAGCTCTACCAATTTTTCATGCTCCAAAGAGAAGAAACAATGCTGTTGTACAAGTCTCCGTTTTTCCACACACCCAGGGAACTTAAACCTCAAGCTATCATTCCATATAAAGGATGATAAATGGCAGCCTGGCTATACAAGATTGATAACTTATTACCTATTCTCTACATTCTTAATAAACCGGCATTGCTCCTTTAGAGCAAAGGTCATGTGGTAATGCATGGGATTAGTGCACACATGCAGTACTCCCTAAACATACTACTTGATAAGTTATGAGTTTACCATTCAAATGTTGTCTTACATGTAGCCACAGAATAGGTATAGCATTTGCATCACCAGTAGCTCACCATCTGGTGTCATATTAAATTATTCTTATTACCACCTGAGAGCCCTATATAACTCTACCCCTCCCTTATTTATTCTTGCTCACTGATCTCAACATTTCCCCACTTTCTCTGCTCTACCAGTGCACCCAAACTCACCTGCCCATTTGTCAGCTTCTCACAGCCACTTCCACACAACCCCACCATGAACGGTCTGAGCTCATTTGCAAAGTCCCTGCCCTTATCTTAAAGGCCCACTTTTGCCTCGTTGCCTACCTACAGTGAATCTAGCTGACTTGTGTTTAATAAACCCTCTTTTGTTGTTTTCCCACCTAAGTCTACCTCTTCATCCATCCTTAGACTGTGAACTCCATAAGGCATAGTCTAACCTTTCTTGAAGGTTTACGAAGTCTCAGCATATTGGAGATGCTATCATAAATACACAGAGTGATAATACCTAGTACAAACTTCCCTTCACTTTCTCATGGACCATCTCTACGGATGAGACCATGGCTCAGTCTGTTCCCAGTCAGTCCTTGGACTCTGCTGAGACTGCCAGATAGTGCCAAGGGTGGCAATGGATTTTGGTTTTGCCATGTCAACAGAGGGCACAAAATTCATTCCACATAAGCCACTGAACAGCCATTAGATTGCAACTCTCAGCCCTACTCACAGACTCTAACTGGCAACTTAGAAATGAAAAACACTACATCTTATTACCAATTCCTGAGTCATCCACTTGCTTTTGGAGATATACTGAAAATAAAGTTATTTAACACAGATCATTGTTCTCCAATAAACAACTAACCCTCTCCCTCATTTATCTACTACCTGTATCTCAGAGGGTGATCCCCATATACCCACCATTTTTTATTCAGTCTAGAGTAGGGCTATTCTATTCAGGTTCTTATACGACTCATCACAACTGCATCTGAACACCTTCCAGAAGTCCATTATGTGAGATGAGTAACATCGGTCACATTTTCTCTCTCTCTCTCCACATTTCCTCAGAGGGAAAATAGCATGTGAAGCATATTGTTTCATTGGGTTTTGTAAAAATAAGTTATAGATACAGCATATTGTATGTTTGTTAGCAAAGGCAAGGCAACCAAAGAAGTGGAAGGTGATGAAGTCTGTGGTGGTACTTAATTCCTAAAGCAATTTGCTACACAGCTTTACCTTTGCAGTGGACAGTTCCAGTGTACCTGAGGAATGGAGTTATCTATCCTTGGCACCAGGGCTGTAAGAATCTTCTAGAACTCATAAGATAAGCAGGGCTTTTTGGGTCTAATCAGCAGTTGGATAGGAGATATTCAAGAAGTAAAACAGGAAGGAGAGTCAGAGATTCAGTAAGCGATGCTGAACTAAGCATTGGGACACTGTGCTACCCTATTTTGTATAAAACATAAAAGCCATGGTCCTGATTACTTGTTTAAAAAAAAAAAAAAAAAAAAGTACAGCACAAACATACACACAAGTCTAGGACTTTCCATAAGTGGTGTGGTGCCTAGCCTTATTTCCCTGACCAATTTCCAATTTACCAGAGGTAGGCACATTGAATCTGTAGTGGCAACTTAGGTAAGCACAATTGGGCACAATATTCTTGTGGATAAAGTTCTTATCCTAAACTTGTGCTAACAGCTGCTTTGTTCCACCCTAGAGATGGCTGCATTCCAGTGGCAGAAGAAGGGACTCCTTTTGTGTACAGGATGTAGTTTATAAAGCATTTAGGGATGCTTTGGGAGAAAAGCTTACATTCTATAGCACTTAATGACACCCTCATGCTAGCTTACTGTATGTGTTTTTTAATCTTCCTGAAACTTTGTTTAATTCAGCCAAAAAAGTTAAGATCACTAAGTGAAAATGATAATTATAATGAGGCAAGGTGAAACCAAACCTTGCTTTGGGACTGACCATCTTCTTCTATTGTGTCCTCTACCCAGAACTAACCCCTGGGAATGACTGTTTGAGCAAAATCCAGGAATCTTGATCCTTAAGCAACCTCAGGTGGATTTGTTTGACCAACATTTCCTCATTTGTAACGTAAGAGTACTGGCAGAGCCAGGCAGAAGTGGTTAAATATTTTTTAGACATTGTGTTATCGATTCATTGTGTGTAATTCCATGTCCCTGAAGTGTTATATATCTTTCAACATTATTAAGAATGAGCATTTCTTTTCATGAGCTCATTGGCCATTTTTAGTTCACACCGAGTGCACATTTTTACTGAACTCAAGCACAGAACAATTGGGCTCCAGGAGAAAACCAATTAACATAATACTATGTGGCATAAGGGAGACCCGCCAAAACTATAATAAAGAAAATAAATGAAACTTGGTAAACACCTTCAAGGATAACAAGATATGTCAAATATATGGGCCAAGTAACATCTTAATAAGCAGCAGAGATGAAGAAATTGAGTCTTCCAGTTGGTCTTGCCCTAATAGAGCAACCACAAGGGTCAATACTATTATATTTGTATCTCCACTCAGTGAGCCTTTAAAAAAAAAAAAAGAAAGAAAGAAAAAGAGAGAGAGACTATTGTAAGCTTTTTGGGGTCTCTCTGTGCTGCGTACTGATGGGAAGAAAAGCTGAGAGCCCCAATCTGAACTAGTACCTATGTTACCAGACTACAAATAATAGTAAGTGCACATAATTAACACATCCTACACACATGGAATTTGCAACTGGTACACTTCTACCACGATATAACGCTGTCCTTGGGAGCCAAAAAAATCTTACTGCGTTATAGGTGAAACCACGTTATAGCAAACTTGCTTTGATCCACCGGAGTGCGCAGCCCCGCCTCCCTGGAGCACTGCTTTACCGCGTTATATCCAAATTCGTGTTATATCGGGTGGCGTTATATCAGGGGAGAGGTGTAATTATAAGACCATTTCACATAAACAACATGAAAACAAAAATATCAAAACCTGAAGGTGGGATTGTCAGAAGCACTCAGCACGGGTCCAGTTCTGCTTCCATTGAAGCCACCAGGAGTTTTACTACAGACTTGGACAGGACAGAGTTAGATCCTACTTATAAATAAAATCAACAGCCATCTCAAGTGTCTGATACTTTAACTACTTATTGCCTACCTCAAGAATCTAGGTGCTTGATCTGATCTGTTCAGATTTGTCCTAAAATATTAATAAAAAAATAGGATACTGTAAGTGAGTCTACTCACAGCTAGACACATCCTCATGGCCAGACATGGCATAGCAGCTCTCTCGCTTCTCGAGCATTCCCCTGCCAATGGTCACTACAATGACAAGTTCAGTCACCATTTTAAGCCTACCCCTTTAAGGGTCACAGTTGTCCAAGCTAAGAGTCCCAAAATGTCTTTAGCACAAAGTCCTTCCGCCCTCTCTGGGGCTTTTCCTCAGAGCATCTCCAGGGCTTAGCCTGCAGCCCTCCTTCTAGGCTCAATAACCCTTGCAATGGGAGAGAAATCCAGTCTCACCCTCTTCTCAGGGTTCCAGCCCAGGGCCCTGTACTGAACAACAAGGTCTGCTTCTTTACCTGCACTGCCATTCCCCCTATGCCACTGCCTCCCTCACAAGACTGTGTAAGTTCCCTTCCAGGTTTCCCTGTCTCTCCCCAGCTTAATCAGGGTCTCTCCCAGGCCTCCTTGTCTGGAAAGCTTTCCTTGCTGCTCTGAACTGCCTACCTAACTCACACTCCAGCTCTTTACCCAGCTTAGCTTCATTACCACTTAAGCCTAGCTCTCCCTTCCATTAGGGCAGCCACCTTCAGATGGGGCTGATTCTGTAATCAGGTTGGCTTAGCCTGAGACTCTCCAGCCTGAGGGGTAATTCACCCTGTCCTATAACCTGGATTCAGTATGCCACTGCGTAGTATATATGTGCCAGAACTGTGCTCTAAGGGTCATAGGAGAATTTCCCCACTACTAGCATAGTGGAAGACCTCTATAATCAGTCCTATGATAGGCTGTTTGCAAGCCCTGGTGCAGGGGGCATGAGGCATGCGGAAGGGTGTTGGGAGATGAGACCCTAAGCAACCACATAGTCAATTAACATGGCTTCTGATGTGTTAGCCAGCATCTTAACAAGTGTTAAGAGTATTCTTCAGTCACGTGAAGCTACACTTGAGCAAACAGGATTGAAAAACAGTCCTTGCCTCTCAAGACAGGACTCTAGGGCACAGCTCCAGTCCTTATACACTGCCACAGTGGGATAGGGGCATCTGGTTAGGGGCTAGAATCTCTCCCTATATTTTTGGAGTCACATTTTAGGGCACCACAACAGCCCAGAATACTGACTGCCCAAAGGTGGCTTCATTCTGTGCTCCAGGAGGCACAGCCCCATGTTTCAATTATATAGAAGAGGGAAACCTAGATCCAAACCTCCATACTTTGAGCAAGTTTGATTAGGTTGGATCCAGATTCATTACTGGCCATGACTGTTTTCTGTAATGGGCCAAACCAAAATCCTAGAGTCAAAGACAGCATACAGTAGGGAAGCTTGATTCTCAGTCAGAATCTTAGCTTGGTGGCTTGGGTTTGTCTATGTACAGCTTCCTTTGGTGAATCAAATATCAGTAAACTCTGGAACTGCCATTCTAACCCTATGGGACACTGCAGCTTCTCTAGGAGCTTTTCCCTGTTGGGGCAGGGAATCACCAAGACATCCCTCTCGAGTCCAGAAGACAGTTTCCCCAGAAGATTGTCCTGGAAAGACTCCCCAGAAATAGACCTTCTTAATAGCTCCACGCTGTACTGATGAGCTAGAGTGAGCTCACATGAGCCCCTTATTAGCAGCTCCAGCCTTTTGAACCCATGAAGAATCTCAGTTTTCATTTAAAAAACCAAAAGTTAATCTCTAACCCTTTTCACTGTGCAAGAGCCTTGAAAATATAAAGCAATAAAAACTAATAGCAAAGGTGAATAGGAATATGCTGCTGGGATCCACTTCTGCAGTAGAAGGCCGGGGGTGAACTTTAAGATCCCCCACCACTTACAGACTTTGATTGAAAATGAATCAGGTAAGCTTGGGGGTGTACCTCAAAAAATAATATCACTGAACCTCCCCCAAATCCCTAAGCCAGGCGAGTGCACAGGACTGTAATGGTGGTGAACAAGAATCAGTTATGTTGGTTGCTAGACATCAGTGCAATGTTCTCCCTTGCACAAGATCTGCATTCAGGGCCTGATTCTGTATTTTTTCACTGGTGTAATTCCATTGATTTCAGTAGCATTACATCAAAATCCGTAATGCCCTTTTCTGGTGAGTATACACTTTACTCAATGACTTCCCCATTCCATATTCTATGTAAAAGACGGGGTCACTGAGTCAGGGCCAGATCCTACAAGGTGTTCTGCATGGGTGGACCTCTGTGCCAAGACAGAGCTCAGTGCAGGATCAGGGCCTAAGTGTGAAGTGAGTAAATAAAAAGTATGGCAACAATTTCTTACAGTGGGGAACGGGTCAGCTCAGAAGAGAAAACAAAGGGCTAATGTAATGGAAACTTTTCCATCGTTTGCTACGGAGCGTCATCTGTAAGAGAAAGACAGTATCTCCTAGAAAAGGTGAACAGAAAAATTCTGCGAAACCTAATATCTCCTGTAACTTTCTTCCTGTACAACCACTCCCCAATGCTGAACCTGATCTGTTATGTTTATCATTTTGAGTGGCAGCTAAATGAAGCACACTATGAGTTAACATGCTAGTCTCGCAGACTGTCTGTCCATATTCCGTGTGTTCAAGGAAGGGCATCTGATCAACAACACACAGACACAGTGAAAGGTTAGCTTGGGACAAGCAGCATAGCACAAACACATAGCGTCAGCAGGAAAATGGATTGGGCAGCAGTGGAGGGTGTGTCATGATTTGTTCCTAGGCAGAAAAAGGCTCAGAACCAAAACAGGGAGAAAGTTACTGGCCAGCAATTTGAATAAAGACCTGGGGGTTTAGAAAGCACTGACAATCTAATTAGTGTGTCAGCACTTTTCAGCAAATAGATCTCCAGGGAGGAGAGTGAGAGAAAAGGAGAAAAACTAAAGAGAAAGTAAAGTGGGGGTAAGGGGGGTCGGCGCTGGGGAGTTCTGAAAGGAACTTTTAAAACTAATACGAAACCTCAGCCTATTTGATGTATAGATTAGAACAGGTGAGGAGATGCAGGGAGGATTCAGAATGGAAAGAGATAAATAGTGGTGTCCCCCAGGGGTCTGTACTGGGACCAGTCCTATTCAACATATTCATAAATGATCTGGAAAAAGGGCAAAAATTGCAGATGATACAAAACTACTCAAGAAAGTTAAGTCCCAGGCAGACTGCAAAGAGCTACAAAAGGATCTCTCAAAACTGGGTGACTGGGCAACAAAATTGCAGATGAAATTCAATATTGATAAATGCAAAGTAATGCACATTGGAAAACATAATCCCAATTATACATATAAAATGATGGGGTCTAAATTAGCTGTTACCACTCAAGAAAGAGATCTTGGAATCATTGTGGATAGTTCTCCTAAAACATCAACTCAATGAGCAGTGGCAGTCAAAAAAGTGAACAGAATGTTGGGAATCATTAAGAAAGGGATAGATAAAACAGAAAATATCATATTGCCTCTATATAAATCTATGGTATGCCCACATCTTAAATACTGCATGCAGATGTGGTCACCTCATCTCAAAAAAAGATATATTGGACTTGGAAAAGGTTCAGAAAAGGGCAACAAAAATGATTAGGGGTATTGAACAGCTGTCATATGAGGAGAGATTAATAAGACTGGGACTTTTCAGCTTGGAAAAGAGATGACTAAGGGTGAATATGATAGAGGTCTATAAAATCATGACTGGTGTGGATAAAGTATTATTTACTCCTTCTCATAACACAAGAACTAGGGGTCACCAAATGAAATTAATAGGCAGCAAGTTTAAAACAAACAAAAGGAAATATTTTTTTACACAATGCACAGTCAACCTGTGGAACTCCTTGCCAGAGGATGCTGTGAAGGCCAAGACTATAACAGGGTTCAAAAAAGAACTAGATAAGTTCATGGAGAATAAGTCCATCAATGGCTATTAGCCAGGATGGGCAGGGATGATGTCCCTAGCCTCTGTTTGCCAGAAGCTGGAAATGGGCGACAAGGGATGGATCACTTGATGATTATCCTGTTCTGTTCATTCCCTCTGCGGCACCTGGCATCGGCCACTGTCGGAAGACAGGATATTGGGCTAGATGGACCTTTGGTCTGACCCAGTATGGCCATTCTTACGTTCTTATGATGATTCCCCATTAAACAGTTCAAGAAATGTAAAAATTTATTCATTTTCCCAAAAATTCTGCTACAATTTTTTTTTTTAGTATTCCAAAGGGTTGGGGGGGGGGGGACATAAAACCCAACCAACCAACCAAGCAAACAAACAAAAAAACCAACCAAAATATTTCACTTGTTTAAAATGTTTGGTTTTACTGAAAACTTTCACCTAACCAATATTTTTGTGGGTTTTTTTTCCAATTTTTTGTCACAAAGGACATTTCCCATAGGAAATTCTATTTTGACAAAAAAGCCATTTTACACTGAATAACATTTCAGCTATCAAACTATGAAAATTTTTGACCAGCTCTAGTAAATATTTACTGCTGAAATTAACTCCTAGCCGCAGCATATGAAAGCCACTAGTTCTCTCATTGAGGCAAAGGAGTTGGAATTAGAAGGATCTGCATTTTATTCCTTACTCTGCCACTGAGCTGTTTCATGACTTTGGGCAAGTCACTCTTTGCTTCAGCTTCCCCATCTGTAAAAGGGCCATAACAACAGTTACTTACCTCACAGGCACAGTGTGAGGCTTAATTCACCTTTGTTTGTGAAAGGCAGAGTATTAGGAGGGAGGCCAGATCTATCTCACAGGCACTGTAGCACATGTTCCAAAGTGTAAGATGTACACACATATTCCTTCACAGACTGCCCCTTTCTCTCCCAGTTTCTGTTTATTATGTGTATATAAGACATACTCATCATGGGCTGTCATTTAGTTCCCCATTCAACTCAGTGGAAAGGCTCCCATTGACTTTGATGGTAGTTGGATGAGTCCCTGAGTGTCTTCAACAAAGCACCTCAGAATTTGGCCTTTAATGAGTTGGTATATCAAAAAGGAGGTTTTCATATTACTCCTAGAGAAAGGCCCGAACTGAAAAGTGTGAGACTCCGGTCTTAGCGTGAACTTTTTCAAAACCTGATTGTGTTCAGATCTAGTGTTTTAGTCTGGCAATTATAGAGACAGAGATTGGCTATGATATTCAATACACATTCAATGTGGCTGAATTTTCAAATAAGCCTTAATCTCCCTGCTAATTTGTATTTGTGGTGTACTAAAATCAAAGTCTGTGGGTCTTACATTTCAGCTTTGCATATGCAAATTTGATAGCTAAATGGCCAAGTTTTTTGGCACTCGAAAACACGTAAGCACAGATTTAGAAAAAAATCTGACCCATTATAAATGGAAAATTCATCAGCAATGTTCCTTTCTGGTAATTTCATTGCCTCTTAGTGGCAGGAGGATGGTTATATGGTTAAAATGCAGGACTAGGAGATAGAATCCCAGTCTCCTATGCCCCGCTCATTCCCAGATGTTCTATGACCTTGAGCAAGTCAAATAACATCACTGCATTTCAGCTTTCTTGTCTACAGAATATGTGTAATACTACTTACCTGCTCACCAATGTATTAATTTAATCAATCTTTGGAAAGAAATTTGAGATCCTTGGATAGAAGGGTAAGGCAGTCTTCTTATTCTGTGTCCCCTTTGGCCCTAAAGATCACTCTCCAGTGGTAAATTTTGGGCAAGAGTTTGTTGAGAAAGAGGCAGAGAAAACATTTCAGTATGAATTGTCAGTCGGAAAGATCTCAACAGCTCAATTATGTTTGAAAACTCAGCCACAAGTTGTTCAAAGAGAAAATTTGTTCTCATGTTTGTACTCTTAAGAAGCAGAAAGATGTGTTAAATACTTTGTATTTGTTTTACAAAATCAGACAAAAAAATTAGTGTTTCATTGCCCTTCAGTACTTTTCTACATCTTTTTAAAGGAGTTTCTTCTCTCCAGCACCTCTGTATTCTCAGGAGGTAGGGGAATAGCATTGTAGTGAGCACCATCCAGTGGTCAACAAAGATTTGGACTGATGTTTCATATTGCAGATACACACATTTATATAAAGCTGAAAAGTTACAGCTCGAAACATAGTAAAGGTGGGGTTGATGGTGCTGCCAGAGTTACTGGAAGGTAGAAAAATATTTTTATTTGGCCAGCTGCAGACACTTTTAGAATTTTGAAGTAAAACAAAAAACGTTATTTTCAACAGGACTGCCTCTGCCAGTAGCTGAATAATGTCTTAATGTTTTTAGTAGTGGGTGTTTTGGGGTTCAGTCTTTCTCTGGTTCCATCTACACCGAGCTTTCAACAAAATTTAACAACCATGCTTAAGCACAGTTTGAGCTGCCATGGTCAGAGACATGGTTATGGTTTGCTGAGGCAATGTCGCCATCTCTGATTTACCTAAGTGGGATACCTTAACTAGAGCATGAGTTTTGAGACAATTTCTACAATTGGCTTTGTCCACACTGCTGATCCACAGCATGTCAGATGAGGCTGGTTCAGCCACAACCTCATTTAAACCATAACTAAGCATGGCTGTTAAATTCATTTGAAAAATTACAGGACTTATTCGCCTCTTACTTACACTGGCACATCTCCATGGATTTCAATAGAGTTTACTCTGGAATGACACCAGTGTTAGGTGAGAGGAGAATCTGTTTAGGGACAGCAATGATATAAGCTATGACTTCAGCAAGTATCAAAAGATCGAACTTGGCAGGAGCTGATGTTTATTTAAATTTCTCCTGACTAGGTTACAAAACCAAATATTGATTTAATTTAGTTTACCATAATCATTGTTTTACCTGTACAAGGAACAGTGATTTAAATGGTTAGGTGGCACCCGACACATAGTTAACCTGTGGAACTCATTGCCAGGGGATGTTGTGAAGGCCAAAAGTATAACTGGGTTCAAAAAAGAACTAGATAAGTTCATGGAGGATAGGTCCATCAATGGCTGTTAGCCAAGATGGTCGGGGTATAACCCCATGCTCTGGGTGTCCCTAAACCTCTGACTGCCAGAAACCAGGAGTGGAAGACAAGATTGGATCTCTCCAAAATAGAACTTCGGGGGGTGTACAGATCAGAGCTATCAGACACTGACTAAAACAGGATACTAGATTAGATGGACCAGTGATATGACCTAGTACGGCAGTTCTTATGTTTTGATATCTTTAAGAAGGAAGCCTGAAGGAACATTCCTTGCCCCTGCTTTTCTGAACTTGTGCGTTTCCTGTTTATACCTTGTCTGCTGTGTATACTACTCTTCCGTTATTTTATGCATTTTCTGTTTGTTCCATTATGTACAGTGATATACTAGCCATGCCCGTTAAATATTCAATTGTTTTTCTAAAACTAACAACTAAATTACATTGCAAAGAAATTTAAGAACTTTCAGCTTATCAATTAAAAGGTGTTTTAAGTCCAAGACCAGGAAAGGAAAGTCTGCTTTTTAAGAGGCATTGCTAGAGGAAAGGAGTTTGGACACTGCAGTGTCTTTGCTAGATCCCTAGTGTATTGGGTTACGATGCACTTGATTTCTGTTGTTTTCAGGATGATTCATGCAAGAAGCACCACAGAGACAATGAGGGGAGTGGAGCTATAAAAACATATCGATACCAGGTAACTAAGAGAGAAGACAGGAGCAGTCAAGGGAACAGAGAATGGCAAAGGGGCTAGGGAGCCTGAAATAGGATTAGAGGAGCCAGGAGGCACTGAGGTTATGTCTGCACTTGGTGCTGAGAGGCGATTCCCAGCTGACAAACATACCTGCTCTAGCTCTGCTCAAGCTAATGTGCCAAAACAATAGCACTGTAGCTTTATAGACCAGTAAACCTTTTGAAAACATGCTTCTGCAGGTTATCCCTCCATGTAAACTTTATTCAAGCTGTGAGTAAGGTGATGGAGCATGGAGCTTCCTTCACCCCCCGACTCATTCTGCCCTCACTGGCATTAGCTAAAATGCAAATTGTTCTCTTTCCTGCCATCTCCTCCTCCTGCTGTCTTGATGGTCCTGTTTACTGCTTGTATGTAAACTGAGGCAAACCCCCATTTCTTTGTTTAGGACAGACCTATTTAACATCTTTACATAGGCAAAGCCATCTGGTCTTGAACATATTCTAGTAACATCATATGGGGGAATTCAGAACTTTACGTATAACGTTGCTCCATACATTTTGCTGTTGTATTATTGACCAGCCAGTTATTAATTTTTAAACAATACCTCACAAGGCATATTTTGTTCAAAGATTATTAGGTGCGTAGGGTGTGAAATATCTGGGTGCTTTAGGTCACACTCACAGGGTTCCATTCACTTCCACCAGTGCTAGCATTTTACACCCACTTTATGCAGAGCGTAACACAAAGTGCACAGCAGTGGTGGATCAGGCCCAATGTGAGCAAGAGCAATGATAATTATTACATCATTTTTCTTGGATTAGGCATAACAACATCTACATAAGTGTTGCAGTGGATACCTATCGTAGGTACTTTTTATGGCCTTAATTACCACACTGAGTGCCTCTCAATCTTTAATGTATTTATCGTCACAAGGTCCATGAGGCAGGGAAGAACTATTATCTCCATTTTATAGATGGGAACTGAGGCAAAGAGACTCAGGCTTGGTCCACACTTACCCCCCAAGTCGAAGTAAGGTATGCAAATTCAGCTACGTGAATAACGTAGCTGAATTCGACATACCTTACTTCGAACTTACCGCGGTTCAGACGCGGTCCACACGCGGCAGGCAGGCTCCCCCGTCGACTCCGCGGTACTCCTCTCGTTGAGCTGGAGTACCGCAGTCGACGGGGATCACTTCCTGGTTCGATTTATCGCGTCCAGACCAGACGCGATAAATTGAACTCGGAACTTCGATCCCCAGCCGCCGAACTAGCGCGGCAGTGTAGACCAGCCCTAAATGACTTGCCTAAAGCAAGCAAGTAGCATTAGTATGTGGAAGAGCAGAGATTGGACCCGTCTCCTGAGCCTCAGACTAGAACTCTAGAAACCACCCTCTCTCAAGACCATTACAAATAGCAATAGGCTGCCTTGATGGCAGCACAGAGTTAAAGAGTTTTTACTTCCACTTAATTTGAAAGGCACAGCTTCTTCCCAGTGACACAATTTAAGCACAAAGACCATGTGCCAAAATCAACTGAAATTCTACTCCCTATTTCAACAGATGCCTGCTGTTGTCTTGGCAAAGTCAATTAGGCCTAAATTTTCAAATGGGCCTGTTAGATACCCAAAACTAACTAGTGACACAACAGGCTTAATTTTTAGAGGTTCTAAGCACCCACCGTTCTCACTAACTTCAGTTGGCGCTACAGACACTTGGCATTTGAAAGTCAGGGACTGGGCACCCACAGATTCACTATATTAGTGGACACTTTTGAAATGGTAAGTTGTAGCGTCAGTGTCAGTTTCCGCATTATAAAGAGGAAGGCTTGCTTCCTTCCTTGGGTAATGAAAAGATTGATGTTTGTCAATTGCTCTGCAGAAGAAGGGCACTAGTTAAGAATTTTTTACTCAAATTTACTGACTTGTTTTTAAGTTGGCATATGATCCATGCAGGTTTTAACATTCATTGGCTTGAATCTTAGATTTCTATACAAACTCATGCCACAGTCAAAATCTGTCATGTTAGGATATTAACATGAAACACTTAGTATTTATTACTGCACTTGGAATGAGGATGCAGTAAACTGGGCTGGTATAACACAGAGTAAGATACTGTAAGTACTACAGTTAAGAGTTTATAGTGCTGTTAAATTCAAATATGATCCATGAATTGGGAAATTACAATTAACTAAAAGATTTAGAAATAAATTTGGCCTCATTGGAGGTGTGCAAATAAAGTAGTCTACGCAATTATACCCTTCCCTGTACAGTAATGTGCATACTTGTGTATTTTACAAACCTTTGTAAAAAATTTATGCCATACATTTTAATTACTTATAATCCCCATGCACTGGGACTAGCAAAGATGCCGGTGTATTTCAGAGTTAAATTTATTCCAGATTAGTCATGAAACTTACTTACAAACTCTACACTATTAAAAAGTCATTAGACTTACTGTAATGTCTTTATCAGCACATCTTTCAAACCACATAAACTTGTTTTTCAGAAGGTTGATTCAATGCCACAAATACACCATATCCTACTTCTAATCTATAATTCTCAGCAGGCTGGGGTAGTAGAAAAAAGGAAGTCAGGACAGTGCCCAGACTTTATAACCACACTTCTAAGCAGTGTATCCATATTTAATTCTCAACACTATTACCAGTCTAATACCTCTCACCTTGCTTGGTGTGCTGAAGTGATTTCCCAATAGTTTACCCCGGAGGATGCAAGAGTTCCAAATTCAAGTCTATTTCTAGCACAGCAGCCTAGGAGGGAGAGTCTTTTTTTTTTTTTAATTTGAACATAGGAGGAGTTCTTAATTTGACTGCCACTAAGTTTCTATCAAAGCAGATTGAAAATGCTGTTTACATCAAGCTAGTAAATAGCCGTATCTTTATTTCCCACTATGGAGAGATGTTTTCCTGTTACCAATATCTTTACTGTAATGCAGCTTTTCAGTCCTCTTTTCGATGAACTCTGACAGGTTCTCTCCCATCATATACTTTAGGATGGGGTAATCTAGACAAAAGGTAAAGCCAAATTTTTTTTGTACAATTTTCTTGCACTCATTTGTACATTTTCTTGAATAACCCAAAACCAGGCACATGAAGCTATCTGCTGATGCGTACAGTAAACAGCATACAATTTTACAACATACACCCATTCACATAATTGAAGAGTCAGATGAGATACAGCAATGCTTCTCCTTTACAGTTTGTTTGGTACACTACCTCACAGGAGAAACCTCTAAAGACCATGCCAGAATTGAACCAGTTTCAGTCCTGCACTGATGCTTTACCGACCAAACTACTCCCATTTCTGCATCGTGTATCCCACCTCTGGGCTCTCTTATTATTCCCCTCATCTGTTTCTTTCTGCTCTCTCTCCTTACAGCAGAGCATAATAGCTGGTCTGTACCGGTCCTGTAAATAGTACTTTCCCCACTAAGACTGTCAATACCACAGGGATACAAACAACACACTTGGAAAAATGCAGGATTCCTGTAATCATAAGCATCCATCAGAACTCACTCATAGCTTTAAAAAAAAGGTAACTGCACCAACCATCCTGATAGAAAAAGGCGTAGCAAAACAAATGAATGTAGTGACGATTACATAAACATAATAGAAGGAACGAGTGGAAAGCTTGCTTCTCATGATGGCATGTCAGGTAGTAGATGTTAAACACGAAGATCTCAAAAACTGTAGGCATACTGAGGTCCTAAACAGAATGATGGCTCCCAGTGACAGAATTAATTTCTGAATCCAGAGGATAACATAGTACTTTGAACACTTGTGACTAGGTAAAGGACCTTGCTGTGATTTTAGACAAAGATTGTTCCTTCTCACAGAGAGAAGCAATGCATGATCTGCACAAATGTTAACAATTAGAGGAATGAGATTATTTCCTCTCAATGTGTATACACTAATCAAAGAAAAATAAGTTGGTGTCTGTCCCTAGCCAATATAAAACAAAACCAAAAGCCTCCAAAGTAATTCAATAACACCTTGTTATTGGTAATGGTGTACCATTTCGATACAATGCATGCCTGAGAAGAACTGCAGGCTCTGGTGAACTTACGAGAGACAGTTACAGTTGCCTCCTACAGTTTACAATATCACTATCCAATAAAAGATACATTAAGTAAACAACCGTTGTGTAGTAGCATTGTTACTGCAGAACCTACAGAATAGATTGTGTACGATTTGTAAAGATTACTCTGTTTTAGAAATCACACAAAATGCAAGTGGTTTAGTAGAAAACATGTTTAATTTGGCTCCTTTCATACACTGTTCCAAAAACAAATTCACTCACACAATGTTGTATCCAGTGTACATCTGGATTTGTTAATGCATTGCCATGAATATCAAGGCAATTGGTGCCTTAGAAATAACTTCACTAGACACAGTGTGTTTGATAGTAAAGCATCACCAAAAGACTTCTCTCCAGGTATAAACTTGGTACGGGGCAGGCCACAGGAAAAAAGGCCAGAGTGCTGCACACTTTAAAATCAGGAATTGTAAAACATTTGCCCAATATCTCAGTCAAGTTAAGGGAAAAAACGAGGAGGGGAAAAATACCAGTTTTACATTTTATAGTGAATTGTTTCAAGATACAAATTCAGACCTAAAGCTAAGTAACAGTTCAGTAACTTTTTCTTTTTTTAAAGACAGAAATAGACAAGTGATAAAATGCTGTTTTAAAAATACACCAACCACTGGTAATGATGGTTTTTATTTATGAAAGGAGACAGTTGGAAGCACTTCTTGCACTTGCTGGTTCGCGTAACTAGACCTTTCTTGTGTCTTCTTGTAGGGGACAGTATAATTTTGATAGATTGCTTGTTTTTAAGCTCTTCATGAAGAGAAGCAAATCCATTTTGTGCTTGCATATATCACACCAGGCACTAACCCATCAAGTATCCCCTACAGGACAAAATAAAAGTTAAGAGAGAGAAGTTAGGAGCACAGCACATCTAAACTGAACAGATTACAATTTTCAAGATAAAGCTATATCAGGTTACCAGTGTACTCATTTGTCAGACTTAAACAATTGAAAAAGTTATAAAAAAAAATCTTAATGAGAAAACAATAAGGAACAACAAACAGTTAGCTAAAATGACTGTGCAAGCCTTAATTAATGTTATGGTATAGACCTTCACTAGAAACATCGTCAATGGATACTTATGAAACTTTCCACTCAGTTAAAACTTAATGAGACTATTCCATATTCAAATTTTCACCAGAACACACAATCTATTCCTGTGGTGTATGCGATATATTAATGCAAGTTTAGTTCCACAATTCCAGAGCCTCTTAAGAATATAATTTTCAAAAACAGAAGACCAAGGGATAAAGTTGTTCATAAATAACCATACAATAAAGTATGGATCCAAGGATTCTTTCTGTTCTCCCTGTTCTAGGTTAATTAACTGGAGTTTAGTTATAATTAGGTCTCAGGTCCAAAAATCTGATTTTACTAGCTGTCAACCAGATTATTCTCCAAGGTGAAC
Organism: Terrapene triunguis; assembly: GCF_002925995.2. NCBI lineage: Eukaryota > Metazoa > Chordata > Testudines > Emydidae > Terrapene > Terrapene triunguis. Next base: position 4,837,977 of record NW_020665057.1, on the reverse strand, counting down.
TCCTAACATTGGCTTGTGGTTGAAATCAGTTGCAGTTGCCCCTAGATCAACTTCTCTAAATACAAGTTTCGAGTTGGTCTGTATAAAATTAAGATAGCTACTCCCTGCAATTGTCTGAAATTTAAAGAAATGGAAATTCAGTTTACACTTCTAACATTTTATAGTAAAGCTCAAACTGGCATCTTTGTTGTGCTGTTCTGGTAACATATGCAAACAAGCGCTGTAATGGTGGGAAACACTTTTGGCACTGTTGGAATATTTAAAACACCAACTCTGTGTCCTTAAAAAAAGGCTACATCTTTGGTCATTTGAAACACGCCTTAAAATCCTGTCTTATTTCTGATCTTTCATCACATTCATGTCCATGGAGGGTTTATGTTTATCAACCAAAAAACAAAAACAAAAAAACCCTCCCTAACCAAAAAGGAAATTTTCATTTGATGAATATTAAAGATCAAAAACTTTCAGAAGTGTAATCTGGGAAGTTTATAGTCCTCTCAAGTCCATCCACAGAGGTCTCAATAACCATCACATTGGGTTTTTTAATAAGGATTTTATAAAGAATCCTGTAAATCGTTCCTTGGAAGAAATTTCTTCCATTCCTTTTTACCAACTTGTAGTAGTCTGGGAAATTTCTCCTTCACTGGCACACTATTACCTACTGTAGATAGGGATCTAAATGAAGAGAATCACGGCAGCTGTGCTTGGGTGTAGGTAGTTATAGCCAGGTGGCCGAGAAGATATCCCAGCAGGCTGGCAAGGGACTTCTATACTAGCAAATCAAAGGGGCGCCTTCATATACCAGCATTTCCTGGCCTTAGTGTTTGTGCCATTAACTGCAGAGAAACTTGCTGAGAGATTCAAGGGTGAGACTGGCTCAAACAGGAACCTGCTCTGCTGACTAGCTTGAGCACTCCACCCTCCACCCCCATTTTACTTTGATATAATCACTGGAACAGATTTAGTCTATTATTCTCAACCTAGCCTTTATCATCATAAATTCTGGAAGCCTTTATTATATTTTGTGAAAGGTTCTGCATTTGTGCTGCTCACATAGTCTATCAATTACAAGATCCTACATCAGTCAGCCCAAACTGGTATAATTCAGCCCCAACTTTTCTCCTTTCCTGTCTCCTCTAACTTCCACTTCTTCAATGAACTAAGGTAACGTAACGGCTGAGACACACACGTCTTACAGAGTAGCTGTATATTATTGCAACCCTTGTCCTTCCTTTCCCCAATTTCTCCTTGTCGGTCTATGGTTCTCACGTCTTGAATCATGTCTGAACCACAACATTTCAGAACAAGGACTGTCTTTACTTGTTTCTCTGAGGCATCTAGCACAATTCTGTGTGTTTGAAAATCAGAGCAAAAACAGAAGGGACAGCTTAAGTCTATTATTGTGAGTATAACTACAACAACAACAGGAATCATGATTTAACCTGTATGTATTAGTTTTTAGATTTTAAACCTGTGGTTCTCAGATGCAAAACAAGAATGATGTCCACATTAATCAAAAACAATGTACTGAATACCACCAGAATACAAAGGCTTTTCTGTGCCTTGAGTAATTTAGGAACTGCCTGCCTTTCAATAAAAGTAAAATTCAGTGTCGTGTCCTGTATCAGATAAGTCTTGTTTTCATTAATGAGGATTTAGCAAGTTATTTGGCAGTCATATGTGACAAACTTTCCCTTAGGCAAGATATTCCTGAATATTAAATAATCAGTGAACAAAAGCCTGTAAGGAAATGAACTGAAATGATACAAAGTCAGTACCTCATGTAAAACCTTTGTTATTGTTAGAACATATGTCTAAGCCACAAATGAGTCTTATAAGATTTCCTTCCTATTCTTCAGAGTTTCTCAAACATGACCATGAACTCTTGAGACCAGCCACATTTGATTAAAAAAATAAATCTATTGTATGCTGATGCTTCATGCTGCATTGCTACACACTGCCAGGAAACCCAACACTTGCACTTTATGGGCCAGTAATTATATTGGAGAGGAGATTTAGTGACTCTCCAAGAAATGGAGAATGACCATATCATTATTTAAAAACAAAAACCAAAAACATCTCCTGCCAGTTAATTCATGGAGTGGTTTTAACAGTGGCCCTCAAAGAAACTGCTGCTGTTGGCAGCTCTAGAGGTCATAGTGGGGTTAAGAAGTGGGAAGGGAAGGAGAAAAGAAAGGCAGGCAGCAAAAATAAAATGAATTCATTATAAGCTACTGGATAGACTGGAAAACATAGAATCAAGAAGCTCGAAAGCCCTGTCAGTAAATACATGCAAGAACAAAGATTACTCTACCTTCCTTGGAAGATTGTTCTAGAGCCTGTGAAAAATTTCCCAGATAGCCTCAATTTTCCTTTTTAATTTTCACCTTGTTATACCCCTAATTCATCTCCCATCCTCCCAATGCTTAGCTATTTATGCTTCTTTCCAAAGCCTGTGCTGGCTTTTAGCCAACCTGTATAGATTAAGTCTTTTAATCTTTCCTCAAAATCCAACCCAGCCAGTCTAGAATCAAACTGTATTGTAGCTATGATTTCTGACAGGGAGCTTGTCACTCCCTGCACAACATGATGTTTCAGAATGGGCAGACCCAAAAACGTCACACCTCACTAAAGAGGGCAAATTCCAATTTTAACTAAAACACCTTAAAGCAAAGCTGTGAATGTTTAATCTACACCAATTTTTTTTTTTAAAACATAACTTATCCTTGCTTCAGATGTAGTGCTTTGTAAACTTAGCTGGGATCCTAGAAATCTGTTTGCCACAGAAAAATGTGGAATATGCATTTTTACAGAGATTCTTTAGTTTTTACATTTTGTGAAAAAAATGTAAACTTATTAACTAAATTTTACTGATGAAAGTACCAGTGCCACTTATTCAATGGGCGCAACCTCCTCTCTTGTGGTTGATTTTTGAATATGCTGACCGCCCGAGCCCTTGCCACAGTCAGTCCTGGGCGGCTGGTGGTTCAGTTGGTATAATACAGAGAGCCAGGTAATGGAGGCCCAGATAAACGTGGTTCTACTATACATAGCTAAACACACTCCAATACACTGCTTTGGCATATAGAGGTTACTCAATGACTTATAGGGGTGTGTATTTTAATGCATCTCAAATTTCACTTCAGCCTCCAGGACTAACTCAGAAAGTGAGTAATGTTAATATAAAAGCAATTTTTGCTTTTTATTTTGTGCGTTAAAAAAACAATTTTCTGAAAATATAGAAAGCAGACATAGAAATATTTGGTATATGTAAGAAATACAAAATTGCAATTCTATTAATTTTATTATCATAATGATTGATAGCACTGGAAGGCTTCGAACTTGCTTAAAAAATGTAAATATACCAATAAAACATTGTGTTCAACTGATACCTATATTTATAGTGGCTAGGGAAACTGAAGTTCAGCATTCCACTTTAATTGTGGAAAAAAAAAAACATACAAATCTGTGATTTATCACAGAAAACTAGGATCCCTGCTTATCAGTAACAGAAAGGAAGGGGAGAACAGCATGAAATGTACTAAATAACTTACGGCAATTTCATCCGCATGAAAACTCTTGCCATGAAGAAGCTCAACAGGACGCTGACAAATCCAATAAAAAGCAACAGAAATCTATTGAGCTTTGGAATATTTGGTGCATTGGATCGGTCCAGAATTATGAAGCCTAAGCCTCCCATTGTGAAAAGGAAGCTGGATGCGAGTCCTTCCATAATATACTGTCCATTTACTCTGGGGGAAGAAAAAAAAAAAAAAAGGAGTAAAAGATGTTTCAGTGGAACACCAGTCCCTCAAGGTATTATTTCCACTTCAAGAGCTAGCTATTTAGTATAATATTTTGATCTGATTCCAATTTACAAAAATCCAGGACAGTTCATTTTGATGTTTACACACTTAGCCCCAGCAACATGTGTTATGTTCCACTGTCTCCTGATATGAAGTCAATCATGATAAGGGATGAATATAAAATTTAGCTCCTGGATCAGTACTTTGCAAGTGCTTTTAATCATGAGTATTCATAAAAGGGTAATGTAACTGTATGCAAAACCACCACATTTTATACATTTCTTTATTCAGAATTTTAGATATGAGTGGTAATTTCAAATGTATCTTGGTTGAAAGCAAAAATAAGTTAACAAATGAATGTAAGTAGGGGCCCAAGACTTCGACTGTTGAGCTTTCAAGTTTGTTTCCCAACCCAGTGCTTAGAAGACAAACCCCGAATTCCAGTCACTGCAAGAAGAGAAGTGTTATTTAAGTCAATATCAAGGGAGGAATTGTGTCTCCTTGTTCTAGCACAGCATTAGGAGTAAGGTGCGCTAGACCAGTGGTTCTCAAACAGAGGTCCGGGGTCGCCTGGGGGATCACAAGCAGATTTCAGGGGGTCTTCCAAGCAGGACCAGCATTAGACGTGCTGGGGCCCAGGGCAGAAAGCCAAAACCCCACCTAATGGGGCAGAAGCACGGGGCTCTGAGCCTCGCCACCCAGGGCTCAAACCAAAGCCTGAGCAACTCAGCTTCACAGGGCCCCCTGCAGCGTGGCGCCCTGGACAATTGCCCTGCTCGATACCCGCCCTGGTTTTTATATGCAGAAAAACAGTTGTTGTGGAACAGATGGGCCATGGAGTTTTTACAGCATGTTGGGGGGAGGGGAGAGGCTCAGAAAGAAAAAGGTTGAGAACCCTGGCACTAGACTGCATTCTCATTTCTGTCACTGCATGATTTTGGATAAGTCCCTTAATACATCCATGCCTCAGTTTTCCAATTTGTAATACAGGTTTACACCACCATCTTGATAAAGCACTTTGCTGGAAGGATCTACAAGGGAGCAGAGCATTTCATATTAGTATCTAATCTTGATAAATAGTCTAATCTTTTACACTGTTCTTCCTCATGACTTTCACTAAAGTGCTCCCACCTTCCTGGAGCAATGTGATTCATGTATGCTGATAACAGCCCACCTTAACTGATTACTCTCATTATAGTTAGTATGGCAACACTCACTTTTTCATGTCCTCTGCGTGTGTGTATGTATCTATCTATCTATCTTTCTTCCTATTGTATTTTCCACTGCATGCATCCGATGAAGTGGGTTTTAGCCCACGAAAGCTTATGCTCAAATAAATGTGTTAGTCTCTAAGGTTCCACAAGTATTCCTCGTTCTTTTTGCTGATAGACTAACATGGCTACCACTCTGAAACGTGTATATTGCAGTGCCCCAAAGAAATCTGAGGCATATATTGGAAGCCGTTCATTCTGAGCACAAACTATACACAAAAAATTCCCAGAGAGTCAAGAGTAACAATGAGAAACTACTATGTATTTTATGATCCATTTATTTATTTAACAGTGTCAGCTCTTTTTTTTACAATGAGGTACCTTAGTTAAAAAAACAAAAAACAAAAAAAGCCCCATCATTCTCTGCAGGAATTAAGGATAACCAGTCCAGACAGTCAAAATCCAGAGCTCTGTAAACTACTCCTTAATCGTCTCAACTAACTTCTGACTAAATTAGTTTCACCTCTAATAAAATTTTAGATTCTAAGCAAGAAGCATCTGCTGAACTAATTTTGAAGGACAGACACTGTAGATTTAGGTTTCAAACTGAACAAAATCTGGCCCTAAACTACAAGTTACTCCATATGGGTGGTCCCCTGCACTCATGCAAAATAACTAAGACCTTGATCTTGCAAATTATCAAAATCCATCATTTTATTTTGGGTTCACAAACTGAATGCAAATTATGGATATGAGTTCCACAGTTTATTGCTGTTGAGAGTAATTAGAAAAATAAGGTTTGTGGTTTGCCCTTACAGCAGAACTTGATGTGGAACAGAAAAATGGTCATTCAAAATAGTAGAAGAGAGTTTGGGATAGAAAAGAAAGTGAAAGCTAGCTAAAGACAGGTTATATTAATACACACAACTAGACTGGGGTATTCAGTTTTAATTGTTACATATTTGCAACCACCCACTGTTCCTTTCACAAACAAGCACACAAAAATCTTTCACCCATTATTAAACAAGAAGTTTAACAGAAAGGAAAAATATAAAAACACATTACATAACTGGTGTATTCTGACAAGTAATTAAAAAGATATTATAGTTATGAAATATGATCAAATATAGCTTGTTACGAATCTTGACTTCTACTCATGAAAATTAATTAGTATCTACCAGAAATTTCATTCCTTGTAATGCAAAAATGTAATTGATAAAAATACAAAAAGATATCTATTAAAATTTCACACAATAAAAGTCAAATCCTTCCAAGCCTATATATAAAATATACCTCTACCTCGATATAACGCTGTCCTCGGGAGCCAAAAATTCTTACCGCGTTATAGGTGAAACTGTGTTATATTGAACTTGCTTTGATCCACCGGAGTGCACAGGCCCGCCTCCCTGGAGCACTGCTTTACTGCGTTATATCCAAATTAGTGTTATATTGGGTCGCGTTATATCGAGGTAGCGATGTATACTGTGGATATTTAAACAATTCATTTGCAAATGAAGGCTCCAATCAGTGCAATCAGATTCATATTTGTGGATCCTGGGGCCATCAGAGAGCACAGCTGAAGTCAATGGAGCTCTACAAGAGCATTGTGGTTCACTTGCATTCATTTGTTTGCAGGTCAGGGAGAGACCATTCGATTATGACAAAGGATAATTTCTACCTGTATGCCAAGAAGGCCACTGGTCTCTGATGTCCATGTTCATCTGTCATAGACCCAACACTGGGAGGTTCTACAATCACATCATAGATTATTCCT
>NW_020665057.1:4823826-4831176 GCF_002925995.2 Terrapene triunguis | reverse complement strand
GTCCTCCGCCCGCCCGGGCCCGTTACCTCCAGTGATGAGGAAGTAGGACATCACCACCAGCGCGTAGACGGTCATGGCCGAGGGCGTGTGCACCCAGCTCGGCCGCTTCAGCTTGATGTTGGGGCACTGGAGCACGGCGAACGGCACCCGGTAAAGCGTCTCCATGATGGCAACCCAACCACCTCCACGGCAGGCTAATCAAACCCAGCACCGCCGCTGCCCCGGCTTGACCCGCCGCGGCCACCGTCTCCCGCACTCTACACGAATACGGAAGCGGAAACCAGCTACAGAGGGAATGCAGGGCAACGGCGAGGTCCTGGAAGGTGATAAGAATAGGGCGAAAAAGTGCAAAATTGAGCACGGTAAAGGTCACCTGGAGAAAAACGCAAGATATAAAATCTCACGTCGTTAAAACACCCCCAAACTCTGGAGTTTCAAGCCGACTATACATATCTGGAGAATATCAGTACTACTCACCTGCCAGATCCTAGCAGCACCTGACGTGGCCAAGACACGTTAACTGAGAGAGTCTCGGGCGGGACTGACCCACCTGAAGCCCCGCCCACAGAGCAGGAGGCCCCGCCCACACTGCGGAACCGGGCGGGCGGGGCGCCGATCGCCGTGCTATAGCTAGTAGACGCCCGTTACGTTACCGTTGCGGCACCGGGCGGGCAGCACGTGCGGGGCGCTGCGCAGGCAGAGGTGTGTTCAGGCTGTTCAGTGTGTCCCTTGCCCCAGCAACAGCGCGCAGGGAAATGCCTCTGTGTTCAGCCTCCGAGCGGCCAATCCAGCAAAGAGCGTCACCCGCAGCACCAAGGCCTGTGTCGGTGTAAGGGCACCGCGCCAGTACAGTACAGAGTGTGGCAGTTCTGCGCCCGGCTTGGGCGCCTCTGTCGAGGAGCGGGTGAACATTCCCAGTTGCAAAATGGATTTGGGTCTTCCCTATCTTTAGACCACAGAAAAGCTGCATGCCAGGCAGGTGCGGCACTCTAACAAGTTTGGGTGACGCAAGCTTTTTTAGGTAAGGTGACCAGACGTCCCGTTTTTAAAGGGACACTCCCATGTTTAAGCCCTCCTGCAGGTGTCCCAACTTTTTCTTAAAAATGGGCAAGTTGTCCCATATTTTCTGCACCCCGCCCCCATCGGCACTGGCGGGCTGGGCCGTCGTTAGGCATACACAGCATACGTGGCTGCATAGGGCACCCAAAAATTGTGGGCACCACCAGAACAGCCGGTAAGAGCAGGTCGGCTCCCGCACACCCCGTGCGTGCTGCAGTCTCCTTAGGCAGGGGCCGTATTCACAGAGCCGGATGCACCTGCGCGCATTCTGCATGAGGGAAAGGGTACAGGGGTCTCTGTGGGGAACTGTGACTCTTTGCCACTGGGTCTCTCAGTATACTTTGCTGCCTTCTTCCTCCCCCCATTGCCTCAGGCTGCCGCAGCGTCTGCTGCATACAGAGCTTGGTGTATTAGCAATGAGGAGGGGTTCTTCTGGGGGTCCGCGAGCACCAGTTTAATAATACTTCGTAGGGCTCCATAAATCCTAAGGATGGCCCTGCTGGCGGGTCCTGTTGTTGGCCTGAGCTCTGCAAAGACCTTGGCCAGGTCATCCCTTTCCCCTCTCCTCCTCCCCTGTCGTTGGAAGCAGCTCCCATCCCTTCCTTCCCGAACAGTGCCAAAAGGCTGCTGCTGACCATATTCTGTTGTGTATCCTGGCAGAAATGGGCATGTGACCCTGCATGCCTCCCCATGTATTGCCTCAAGAAGACGTGGTGCCAAGTGTGACGGGTTGGGTCACAGAAATACCCTTGGGACTGCCGCCTGATGTGCTGAGACTACCTCTGAGCCCATTTTCCCTGGCAGCTTGGGACATCAGAACCCTGCCTTGTTGAGCCAGACACTCCAGTCTGCTCCAACACAGACCCAGGGTCTGAACCACATGCTCCCAAACTGCAGAATTAACTGAAAACAACTTAATAAGTGCTCCTGTCTCTAGTACCCAAACACCCAGTTCCCAATGGGGTCCAAACCCCAAATAAATCCATTTTACTCTGTATAAAGCTTATACAGGGTAAACTCATAAATTGTCCGCCCCCTTTATAACACTGATAGAGAGATATGCACAGCTGTTTGCTCCCCCAGTAATTAATTACTTACTCTGGGTTAATTAATAAGTAAAAGTGATTTTATTAAATATAAAAAGTAAGATTTAAGTGGTTCCAAGTGATAACAGACAGAACAAAGTAAATTATCAAGCAAAATAAAACAAAAACACACAAGTCTAAGCCTAATACAGTAGGAAACTGAATACAGATGAAATCTCACCCTCAGAGATGTTTCAGTAGGCTTCTTTCACAGACTAGACTCCTTTCTAGTCTGGGCCCAGTCCTTTCCCCGGTACAGTCCTTATTCCAGCTCAGGTGGTAGCTAGGGGATTTCTCATGACTGCAGCCCCCTTTGTTCTGTTCCACCCCCTTTTATAGCTTTGGCACAAGGCGGGAATCTTTTGTCTCTCTGGGTCCCCACCACTCCTTCTAAATGGAAACGCACCAGGTTTAAGATGGATTCCAGTACCAGGTGACATGGTCACATGTCCTGTGAGTCCACAAGCCTTCATTCTTTCATCCTGACTCACAGGAAGACTTGCAAATAAACAGCGCCATCTACAGTCAATTGTCCTGGTTAATGGGAGCCATCAAGATTCCAAACCACCATTAATGGCCCACAATAAGACCTCAGAGTTATATTTCATATTTCTAGTTTCAGATACAAGAGTGATACATTTATACAAATAGCATGACCACACTCAGTAGATTATAAGCTTTGTAATGATACCTTAAAAGAGACCTTTTGCATGAAGCATATTCCAGTCACATTAAATTCACAGTGCAACATCACACCAAGTACCAGAAGAGGCGAGTCCGTCCCGGGGGCCCAGCCCAACATGGAGGGCGGAGTAAGTCGGTCACCTCCCCTGTGTGAGAGAGGTGTACGGGAGTGTGTGTGGGAGGGGGTAGGGGTGTGTGTGTCACCCCTTCGCATGTGAACCCTAAAGCCTTAAAGATAAGGTAAATAAAAAGAATCCAGCTACGCAGCATTTCTTTTTAACAGGCTCAGTCAACTTGATGTTAATTTGAATGTTTGTATTACATAGTTCTGACTGATTGCCATTGAACTTGCTTGAATACGAGTAATTTTAGGGGCCTGGCACCACCTCCCACACCCTGAACTCCTCATTTCTGGCCCCACCCTGGAGCCTGCAACCCCAGCCAGAGTCCTCACCCCCTCCCACACCCCAACCCCAATTTCATGAGCATTCCTGAACCCGCCATTCAATTTCTTTACCCAGATGTGGCCCTCGGGCAAAAACATTTGCCCACTCCTGCTATAGGTTGTAATTGACTGCAGACTTATTTGGTTTGCATTTGTCATGTCCAGTACTGTCTTTGGGCATCTGTGACATTTTATAGGAGCGGATTTTGTTTTGTATTGTATCTGGTTGTTTCCAGCACACTCTCTTGTTTCTAGTAGAATCTATATTCTTTCTTAACGAAACCTACGTTTGTTTTATTATAAGTGATCATAAGTGCTATGTGATTTTACGTGGGCAAAGGATCTGGGATTTCTGTGAATAGCCAGTGTCAGGATATCACTGGGGAATGATGCAAAGGCACTTGGGAACTGGGATGCATCTATTGTTAACTTCCAACAAAGACAAGTCTGGCATAGCCCAGTGGAGATTGCTTGAGTAGCTGAAAGCTGGTGCTATTAGGGAATTGATACCCAGCCAGGCATAGGCAAGATTCCCTCAGCTGAAGGCAGGGGGTAACAAGGTGACTCAGACTCCTGGGTACCCCAAGAACCATCACACAAAGTCACAAAATTAAAAATAAATAATACAAGCTACTTTTGTGTGTTGCAAATAGTGCAGATCAAAGCCATATGTAAAGCTATTAAATAAAGATATTCTAGAAAAAGTTGCTACTGACTGTGGAGTTTAGAAAGAAATCAATGAACCATCACATTCAACTAGGTAATGATATCTCACATTTACATTTAAGATTGTGGTTCCCAACATTTTATGGTTGGATCTCTCTCTTGCAGTGGAACTGTGCCTGGTCCTTCTAGCGTACCTGAGGTCACATTTGTTTTCTTTTTCCTGGCCTTTTCTTTCTGTCCTCTCATTTTTCCTTCTTGTGGTGTTCCCCCCCTCACCCTTCTGTGTTTTTCTTTCTTATTGCCCTTTATGTTACAGCTTTATTCATCCCTCTCCTTCCTACCCAACTTCAATTATTTTCCACTTCTTTTTTCTCAGTTCTCATTCTTCTCTGCAGTTCTCCCCACATCTCTTCTCTTTGTTTTTCTCCCCATTCCTTACTGCTGTGGTCTCTCTCTTCCCCATGTTTGACACTGTACTATGTTATGCACAGTACACAAAGGTGTGCACTGTTCAGTGCTACTGTGGGGCTGGGAAGAGAGCACAGAGCTGGAGACTTGTGGTGCCCAGCAGTTTCTCGTAACAGGCAAGGACAGCTATACCTCCAGGGCAGTAAACCCCATACAATGGAAATTCCAGTCTTAATAAGCTGAATTTTTTGCTGTCTCTGAATAGATTTAAATAATAGAACATAACTGAGGTGAAACTAGTCCTGATCTGCTTAGTTAAAAGTCTTTGTTTTGTTTCATCACCAACTACTTTGATATATTATTTTAAATTGATATATTTTAAGCTGTAGTTGACTGAGGTGGCCACAGCGTGGTAGGCGTACTCTTTTAAAGTAATTTTGTCCACGGTAATTTAATCTTACATGTTTTTCCATCAGTTAACATATTCTGGATGTTCCCAGGAGAGATTGTTGGAGCATTTGCTCAGAAAAATAAAATGCAGATCTTAAGAAAAGGAAAATACTGGGAGCTATCACAGTAAAAGACTATTTGGGCCAATGAAGGAAAGAGGACTAACTCGAGTATCAGAGGAGGATAGCAATATACTGAAAGACATTTTTGGGAACAGTGGGAAAACAGGATTCTTCCGAGGACTGGAGGTTAGTTCTAAAGCCTTTCACCTCTAGGTCATTCATTCAAATCTGGCCCAGGTCAGATGAGATCAAAAGTTATTACCCTCTCTTTTCTCTGTACAGCTCCCAGTATAATGTAGCCTCAATCAAAAGTATGTGTTACCAGCAGGGCTTAAATTCTCAAAGATTATTTCCCAGAGCCCCGGCACCTCCCATGGGGTTGAAGCCCTAAGGCCCAGCATGTGCTGTGAAGGATCTTGGGATTAAACAGCTTGAATTTGAGACTAAAAGAGAGCCAATGGACAATTCTAAGAGTGAGGTGAAATGATTGGGGCAACAGGCAAGGAAGACGATCTTAGTAACTATGTTTCATAAGGACTAGATGGGAACAAGGTGGTGATTGCAGTAGTCAGAACGTGAGATGATGAGGGCCTAGACAAGTGTTTTAGCTAGCTGGAGAGAAAAAGGTGTCCTGGCTTGGAAATGTTATGGAGGAAACATCAGCAGATTTGGAGGTAGGCTGGATCGGTGGACCAAAAAGGAGGAAGTAGTCAAAAATAACTTCCAGGTTACTGCCCTGTTTGAGAGGAAGGATGATGGCACTGTCAGCACTACCAGAGACTAAGAGGTGGGGGTGGAAAAATATACATTTTATCAAAAAGATGTCTCAAATTTGGATGAAAGGAAATATCTAGTGCGTTAAGCCCATCTGAATATTTATAGCATGCTGACATGCTTCTGCCCACAATTATTCAAATGCAGTTTGGCACGTGCAGGTGATCTTATTTTTTAAATTGTGGGAAAAGAAGAGCAGGTAATATTGAAGGTGAAATAAAGGATACAAATGTCAATACTGCAATTGAAACTAATTCTGATTTTGATTCATTTCCAATATTATCACTGTCCTTTAATCATCAACATGAAGAGAAAAAAATAATCTCTACTTCCTTGAGATGCAGGGGCGGCAAGCTGTGAGGGTGGCCGTCAGGCTGCCTTCGGCGGCATGGCTGCAGGAGGTCCGCCGGTCCCGCGGCTTTGGCGGTAATTCGGCAGCGGGGACGCTGAAGGCGCGGCACCGGCGGACCTCCCGTAGGCATGCCGCCCAATCCGCATGATCAGCGGACCGCCCGCAGGCGCGCCGCCAAAGGCCACCTGACTGCCGTGCTTGGGGCAGCAAAAACCATAGAGCCGCCCCTGTTGAGATGTATTTGCAACCCCATTAAATTGAGGAAGACCCTGTGTTTTTCTAGGGGAAACTGATGCAGCGACAAATCCCTTAATGGACCTACAATTTGGACTTTAAGCAGGAATTCCACACACACAAAAGCAATTTCTACCATCACCATGGGCATTCCACATCTCTCCCCAAAGCAGCATTACCTGCCCAACCCCCCACTGATGTCATTATTCAATTATATGTAAATTACAACCTGCTCCAACTCATACTGAAGTTAGTGTCAAAACTCTAATTGACAGCAGGATAATGGTAAGGATCAGGGTCAGGATCATGTCGTCTTATACATCTGTAAAGAGTCCTGTAAATAGGAATATTGCTAGTATTCAATAGTCATAATTTGACTCCATAGGTGAAGCAATAAAACTTGTACATGAAACCTAAGCCCCACTGTCAACCACTTATTTTTGGTTATTTGTCAGTGTTTAGCAGGCTTGCTCTAAAAGAAAACATACCTTGTCTCTCTAAATAATTGAATCTAGTGACTACCTTGAAGACATTGCTAGTTAAGAGGCACATCACACCAGTAAAAACTGCCTTGATATCTAAATTGCAACTGTCTGCTTTGAGTCTGTCATCAATGTAAAAAAAAAAAAAAAAAAAAAAAAAAACCTACACACCACACGGATCTAACAGCCTTATTATCATTTCCCTGGTACTTTGTCTAATGACTGCATTTTTATTTTTGCCGCTAGCCAGGCTATCGCACATGGACACTAAGATTTTAGTTGCCCTTGTTGTTCATTCAAATTTCATTTTTATAATTGGTTTCTTTTCTTTCCTTCCAACACTCGCTCCCTCCCCCATACCCTGGTTCAGAGCAAATTGCCTAATTCCACTGCTTTCTGCCTGTTCATTATTTAGCAATAATTAAATTGAAGATGTTATACAAACCAAAATGGAAGCTCACCATGAATATCAACTCCTTTCCCACCATTCTTCCCCCACCCCCAAGAGCCCTAAAGGAAATCTAATCTAACAGACATTAATGTAAATCATGCATGTTGAATCATATCTAATTGAAAAACCACTTATGGGGTAGATTAAACACCTGTCTTCATTTCCCTTTCTGTCTGAAATCAATTCTTTTCAGCATAT
>NW_020665057.1:4792519-4823426 GCF_002925995.2 Terrapene triunguis | reverse complement strand
GCTACCCCTCTGATACTGGGAGAATAATGAGCAATGAATGATACTGAGGACCTCTTCAAAACAGAGGACAACTCCCCTTAGTCAATTTTTTAATATTAAATTATTTCTTCCCCTTCCATATTTGAATATTGGCTGGTTACAGTATAGGCAGAATTAAGGGTTCTTTGCCCTTATGGAAGAGCTGTTAAAAGCAGCTTGCAGCTGAATAAAATTGGGCTTGTGCCCTTTTGACTTTTTTTTGTAAATCATAGTCTTCTAGCATAGACAGAACTAGAATTACTAAGGTAAAAGCTAGAAGGGGAAAAAAACCAGCTGGAAAATAGGGATAATGCTCACCTCCTTTGCGATCTACTGCTGAACAGCACTGTATAAGAGCTAGGTATTATTTAAGGATATTTTAATGGGGAAAAAAGTAAAAATGCACAAGCCCATTTTTCCCTTTAGAGATCACCTTTAAAAGGAAAGTTGTATACTTTACTACTAGATAAACTGCAGCTAGTGAGAAAGCTACTCCTAGCCTATGGTCATGCATTGGCTTGTGACCACGTGCAGGAGTTTCTCCAATGTGGAAACCATTTCTCCACCCTTCCCACTTTGTTACATTATGGCAACTACGAGTCTCACTGTAAAAATCAATATTAGCAGAGTATTTAGAATATTTTACTTGTCTTAACAGAATATTGCATTCCTTTGGAGACTAGTCACTCAAGTCTAGATTTTTAAAGGTATCAAGCATTGCTCTGCTCAGTGTTGCAAGGCCTAATTAAGTATTACATGTCCAAGTCCCATTTTAAAAAATGACTTAGTCCCCTAGGTGTCACTGGAACATAGGAGTGTGCAAGGAATAAGTAATTTGAATGGCTAAGTCCTATATTCCAATGACAGGCATCTAGGTGCCTGAGTACATCTATACTGCAAAAAACCCTGTAGCAATGACTCTCAGAATCCCAGACCAACTGACTCAGGATCACAGTACAGGGCTAAAAATAGACATTCTTGCTTGGGCTGGAGCCTGGGCTCTAAGACTCTTCTCCCTCACTGGGTTTCAGAACCCGCCTGAAGCCCAAGCAAGAACGTCTAGACTGCTATTTTTAGCCCTGCAGTATGAGCCTGAGTCAGTTGAGCTGGGCTGAGACTCGCTGCCACAGTTTTGTTTAGTGTTTTTTGCTACATATATGTACCCCAAGTCGCTTTTGAAAATGAGACTTGGACATGTTACTTGGGCCTTGCAACACTGAGCGGAGAAAGTTAAAAACCTTTAAAAATCAGGGGCTCACTGTTTTGCTTTTCAATCAGGCCTGGTCTACACTTAAAACATAATTATACATAGCTACAACGCTCGGGTGTGAAAACCTCACACTCCTGAGCACCACAGGTGTGCTGACCTTATATTGCACTGTGATATATCTGAACATGGTTGGACCTGCTGCTGCTTCCCTGGATGTATTACCCAGTCAGCTGGTCAACAGCTCCTATCTTACTGGTTCAGAGTAAATCTTGATTTCCCTCTGTAGCAGCCAGTACAGAAAGTTAGGCTTCACCCTCCTTGTTTCTTTATCTCTGGGCTGTCTGCAGAATCAGTTACAAACAGATAGAGCCAGCATCCTGTAACCGGTCATCTCTCCAGTCACCACACTTTGGGAAATGGTAGTAGTTACCTGAATTTAACAGTAGCAGTAAAAATCACAAAATTTTATTCAGAGTGGAGAATCAATGACACGTTCCAACTTGCTGATGAGGAGCTGTGTAACAAGTTACATTTGAGGACATCCCCCAGCCACTTAAGCAGCTCCTCCACCAGTGCTACAAAACTGTTCTCCCCACCGGCTGGCCTAGTGGAACAAAGGTGAGATCCCTGTTCAGCAAAATTCGTTCCCATCTCAACTACATTCAGATTGCAGAGGAGTTCTGAAGCTCTCTGACCCTTTTGTACTGTGGCAGGCCAGGGACATGAAGAGAGGGCTGAGTGGGGGCAAAGTGAAAACTCATTCTTCCCATATGCACAGAGAGATTTGAGTGATCATTAAAAAGTTGCATATCCCGTCTGTGCAGTGACTTTAAAGCTCTTCACAGAGTAGCTACAGTGGCTGTGAAAACTACAACAGAGAACATCTTGACTTGTGAGTGAAGACTACACTAGAACACTGAACTAAAAAGTTATTTTTGCATTTAGCAAATCTTATGGTGAAGATGCTTTCTAGCTTTGACCGAAGATGTGTAGAATGGTAG
The DNA here is from genome assembly GCF_002925995.2 of Terrapene triunguis. Classification (NCBI taxonomy): domain Eukaryota; kingdom Metazoa; phylum Chordata; order Testudines; family Emydidae; genus Terrapene; species Terrapene triunguis. The sequence goes on along the minus strand of NW_020665057.1, from coordinate 4,821,197 downwards.
AGGACACAAGAAAAGTTGAATTTTCATTTATTAGGCAGACAATACAAAGAGATTCACTTAGATTTCTGACTCTGTGCTTGTGCCTTCAACACTTTCACAACAATCTTCTGCTCCTCAATAAGGAAAGCTCGTTTGATTCTAGGGAGAAGAAAAAGCCTTCATTAGCTCTAATATATAAACTCTACTTTGATATTAGACATTTCTCCAAACCCAGCTATTAAGCACAAAATGATACCTAAAACCTAGTTTTAAACTTTTCTACTTGCACTCTTCACCGTTCAAGACTATTGAAATATGACATGCATACCATCTGAATTTTAAAATGCTTTTGGCCTCACATGATTTTTTCTGCCCACTCTGCCAAGAAAAAACTTTGTCAGGAAACTGCAAAGGCCTAGCTATTTCAGGATTAAAACAGTTCCCCCTATATGATTACCCCCGCCCCCCTTCATGCACACAGAGGCCACAGTCATGTTTAAACATGGTTATTTTTGTAGGCTAGACATGGTCATTATGTAGAGGATCTCAAGCCTAAAAAGATCGAACACTTAAGTCATCAGACAGCTTGCTTGATGGTTTGCCATACCCAAACACAAATATACCATATGAATATTTCTAGTTACTATTTAAATACATAGGTGGTTAAGTGACATGGAAGTGTAGTTTAACAATCTCATTAAAAAAGCTGCTGTTAGCCTAAGCAAGTTCAAATACTAGTGACGGGATTAATCTGATTCTCAAATCCATGCCTGTACAAATACTCCTCCCATCCCTAATTATATAAATATAAGACCCACCCCAAAAATAAAGAATACTAGAAGTGTGCCTTGCCACATGGCAGCAGACATTTGTTACACTGACGCCCTGTCTGTGGCTCCTTCCTGTTGCCCAGAACCCCTGTTCTCCTCCTGCATGGTAGTCAGGATCTTTTCTCCCTCCACTAGCAGCAGCAACTCCCTCCAGTGCCATATGCAGATTTATTTACGTGATACAGAGAATCATTTTGTAACCCAGTAGCAAAACAACCTTCAAGCTGTCATGAATATCAATGCTTCACACTTAATTAAAAAAAACTTTTTGAACTGTGCAGAACTATCACCTTTTTCCATATCAAGCTACCTTTATTCTTAAAGATACACATTTCACGTGATAAAGCTGCTTTTCACATCAGTCACACCTGTAGTAGGCTGGCTTAGTCACAAAATAAAACTTTTATATAGATGAATTAAACACAGGTGGACGTGCTAGCATCCTCAACAAGCTGTGGGGGGCATTTAGCATGGAAAATTTTGAACTAAGCATTATGTCCATCACACACCAGATGTCTTCCACATATCTGTGCAATTCAGTTTTTAAGTACTCAAAAGTAAAAAATTGCTAGCAATGGTTATAGTACAGATCAGGCAGGGAATAGCATGTTAACCTTTTAACTCTGGAGATCTGGAATCAAATTTGTCTAACACGTGCATAGACAAAGCTCTTTGCACCAGGGACCTTTTTGTTATATCTGTCTATGACATAACTAACACACATTGGCACTCTGCTATAAAATTAATTAAGATGGCCTTAGTCTAGTGTGCAGTGTAAAATTTATCCATATGGGAAAGCCATTACATCAATGCTGAGATGCTCAGGACTTGGGTTCAGTGAACAGCATGAAAAAGCCAACCACTTCAACTTATATCTATTCTTAGTCACAGTTCACACAAGACAGGCAGAACTATTTAAAATACTTGAGTTGTAAGAAAATCTGCTATGTATGCAGAGTAAGGGCTTGTCTTCACTAAGGCGCTAAGTCCATGTAAGTTACATAGCTTCTGCCTCTTCTTGAGGTGGATTACAGAAGTGGATAGGAGAGCGCTGTCCCATCAACTTAGCATGTCTTAACCAGACTCACTAAACCAATGCTGCTGCACTGATCACAGCAGTGCCAATTTAGCCCTAAGAAAGACCGTGAACTGTAGATAGTTTAACTAGTGTCATACTTTTAAACAGGGTCAGCTTTGACATTAATGCTTTCCTTAAATAACTATACTTCTCTCCTCTATCAATCAGTATTCAGGACAGAACTCAAAGTTCAGGTTTATACAGAAGGGACATCATGATGTTTGATGGCAAATTACAATGAAGAATCTAAAACCTTTATAAAAAAAAGATAGTAAAAGCAGGAACCAGTTGGAATCCAGGAGACAAGATTTTGTACATATAAATGCATCTACATTATTACATCATTGCTGAGTTTCACAGCCCCATCTTTACCCATTTCAAGTCAGTCAACAGAAATATATTGTTAAAAAGAATGTTAAGCACCCAGGTCTGAAAAATTTGGCCTATAAGAAGAAAAATGTGTTACTGCTAATATGATGTGAACAGTAATTTCCCCCCCCACACACACACATTTTGACCAATATTTATGACAAAGTTGCTTAGCTTTTTTTAAATTTACCTGTCACGGACACATTTAGCACACATGGAACCGCCATAGGCTCTGCTAACATGCTTCTTTGTTTTTGACAACCTCATAAGGACTTTAGGGCGCACAGCACGAACCTATGTGAAGCAAAAATTGAAGTGTCATACAGAGTAATTCATAATCATGTATAATTTTTGGATACTAGCCATATTAAAAGAAAATCAAGCACACCATTTAAGCGTGTCACTTCAGACTAAGCACAAGCATGTTGAGCAGTTTCTCTTGAAAAAAGTCAACTGCTGCTGAATGTGCAAGATACGCTTTTAAAAGATACAGCTGTTTGCAATATCTCTTCACTACAAATATCTTACTACAAAGTCCCTATTTGATAATTTATTGGTCCGAGATCTCCCCCAATCGTACAGGCATTGTGGAAAACTGGCAGTTAAATGTCAGTAGATTGCTTGGGCTCGTGTGTATATATTACAGTGGAGAGTTTGCAACCAAAATACTGCATGAAAACCTGGAAGTGAAGCTGAGAATTAGACTATAAAAATAAATTCTAAGACACTAATCATTTTTTAAATAACCCAACGTGGTGGTGTTAATAACATAACTAAGGAAATTTGTATTACATACATGTAACCTGACAGTGTCTCTTCAAGTCATCTTACATATTCTACACCAAACATAATCATACTGTAGACCACATCATTTGGAATCACTTATAATACTGTAGAAAGCACTGCAATTGCTTTTACTGAAAAATGACATTTGGACATTACGTACTAGCTATCTTTTAAAGACATTTAGCGCTAGAAATAAGGATAGTCAGTATCATGTGGTCAAACAAGCTTTCTGACAACCCCCAGCAAGCAGTCCATGTAATACAAACAAGTAAGAACCTCTTTTACAAAAATTTAAAATAAAACCCCAAATAGTCTTTACAAATATATCAATCTTCTATCAAATACAATGGACACACCATTCAGATCAAGCTAGGTTGGTGGTGGTATTACTCGGAAATGGTAGGGTCAGAGAGGATGACAATATGAGTTTTAGAATAGATATTGTCCTTCAAAATGTCACTTTTCACACTGCTACAAATGAACCTGCAAACCCTTTGAAGTGTTGGTTTTTTTTTTTTTTTTGGGGGGGGGGGGGGGTAGTTAGTGATATACTGGAAACCTCCCTAGCAAAGATTAAATCAACTTCCTTCTTTCTGTAAGAACAAAGTTATACCTTTGCTATATGAATTTTTTTTTTAAATACTGTCATTACTGTAACTCACTTTTGATTGTACACAATCTGCACATAGAACTACATCATGAAGTATCCTACTACAGTATCCCTTTTATAGTAATCTATATTTAGACTAGCAAGGATTAGATTTTTATGGCTAAATGTCAGTAAACTGCAATTTCATCCCCCCATCCGAACCAATGAAAAAATATTTCCATTGATAACTGAAATTTACAGATAAACAAAGTAAGAAAAAATGCTGCTTAAGAACTTAGAAGTGTCATTAAATAATGGTCCGACACCCCCATAATTTTGTGCAACTGAAAATTTAAATCAATTTTTAAAAAGTCGCTTAAAATAAATATCATCCACCAAAGTTATTAAAAAAAACCCAAAAGTTGAATTCTGGTAACCCTATCCATGCCCAACTTTATTGCATGGGCATTTGCTACTTATCCCCTAAGATAAAGGGGCTCAGATGCTGTGGATTACGAGCACCAAAATTAAGAAAAAAAATCATCACTATCCATTAAATGCTTTAAGTTTTCAGAGGTTTAATCCTCACAACACGCACATGAAGTAAGTATCATCTCCAATTAAAGACTGAAAAGCACTAGGCAAAATACTTAACTGAAAAAAATATCACATAGCAAGTCAGCAACTGTGGGAGCTGAAGTTTGTGATCATGGTACCGAAAATGACCAGTTAATACTTACACCACGAAGTCTTCCTGGACACACACCACATGCAGACTTCGGTGCCTTGCCAACTTTCTTGGTATAAAGGTAAACAATCCTGTTACCTGGTGTCCGGGACCTGTGTGCATCAGAGAAACAGGCAATTAGTGTAAAAAACTAGATTCAAAAAGATAAACTCTCAGAAACTCCGATCTTACTTACAGCCTGGTCTTGTTAGAGGCTGTGTTGTAGGACAACCTACGACGGTATGTAAGACGCTGAACCATTTTTTATATCTAAATAAAAGAATGAGAGAAAGAGCATTAGACTCACAACGATCTTTCACCACTAAGTTTAAAATTTTTTTTTCTGGTGGTAATTTGGACAAGAAGTAGGTGACATCATCAGTGAATCATATTACTTTTAATGGCCCTAGCAACACCAATACACTGAAGTTTGACATGGGCAGTAGAATGCTTCAGGTTTCACACCTGTCAGTAGTAAAGATGTAGTACTAATCCCACAAACATAAAAACAATAACAAACTCTGCGTCTCGCATTTTTCTCCTCTAAATCTCAAAGCACATTATAAAGGAGAGGAAGTATCCGCATCTACAAACAAGTTAATCTATGTTCAGATGTTGTGAAATCACAGTGTGTTAACATCTATGTACTTAGCACCTGCAAACCCCTATACCTTTCATAGCATCCAGAACTGCCTGCTCCCCATCTCTTGCCCATTAAGCGACAGTCCTGTAACCACCACTGCGCCAGGTCCATCCCAGAACCCCCGTGTTCACTCCCCCGGTCGTTCTGACACAAGCCGCACGAGTCACTAGAAGGCAGCAGGACTCCCCATCTCCCCACCTGGCGCCCCCACCCCGTGGGTCTGGCCGTGCCCAGCTCCGGAGCATCCCGTAACCCCGGGGCCTGTCGATGGCCCCAGCGGCTCGCAAGGCCGCAGCAGGGGTGCGGGGAATGCGCTGCAACCAGCAGGCGCGAGCCCCAACCGCGGCCCCGCACGGGACACCCCGGTCCCGAGTCTCCATCCAGGCCGCAACCCAATCCCCGCTCCCCAATACCGCCCTCCCGCGACTCCCCACAGCCCAGTATCCGCCCGGAACTCAGCCCCAGGCCGCCTGGACCCGCCAATCCGCGGATGGAAGCGGATAGGACCAGCTCCCCAATATAGGCCAGGAGATGGAAGCCACCATACCTGGTCTCGCCGGGACCGGAAGAGGAAGGGGAAAGGCGCGGGTCAAAGTTCAAATAGTGACCGAGAAACCCCGGAAGTAGTATTCATGTTTACTCAAGCTTCCTTATGGCAATCGAGCGGGGCATGGGCGCCGCCATGTTGTACGGAAAATAAGGAGCGACTGGCCGGGCTGGGCGTCTCTCCCCAGGGGGGTTGAAGAAGATTGGGCTGGAGCCCGCAGTTCGCCACCATTGGGCCATCTCTCGCTCTCCCGTCACTCAACGGGTCCCCAGGCACCGGCCCGAGCGCGGCTGGGGAAGGGATTTGGGGTGGGTTCAGGGCTGGGGCAGGGGTTCGGCGTGCGGGCTCTGGCTGGGCAGCGCTTACCTTGGGCGGCTCCCGGAACCGACTGGCAAGTCCGGCTCAGCGGTGGCCAGGTGGCTCCGTGCGCTGCCCCTGCCTGCAGGTGCTGCCTCCGCAGCTCCCATTGGCTGTGCTTCCTGGCCAACGGGAGCGGTGGAGTCAGGGCGGGGCATGGGGGCAGCGCATGGAGACCCCCTGGCTGCCCCTGCTCCCAAGAGCTGGAAATGCCGTCCACTTCTGGGAGCGGTGCGGAGCCAGGGCAGGTAGGGAGCCTGCGTTAGCCCCGCTGCGCCGCCGACTGGACTTTTGGCCTATTAAAATCTCCCAGATTGCTTTTAATAGTCACGGGGAGATCAAGGCCGATTCCGGTAGACTCTTGGCCCATCCAGGAAGGTTGACAACCTTAAGTTGGACCCATAAACACTTGACTGCAGCCACCTCTGGCTCTAACACACACAGCACAGCGTGTACCTTACAAACCCAAACCCTGGCAGAGCCAAGCACTGGGCTTAACGCACCTTCTCTCCCTGGGAGTGGAGGGGAGAAGGAGTGAATCACAGGTGGCAGATCTTGGTTGCTCTGCTTGATGCACTGCTGGAAGGCTCTCTGGGTATGCCTTAGGCTTAAATGCTAGCTTCAGTGTAGACGGGGGTGGGCAAACTTTTTGGCCCGAGGCCCACATCTAGGTGGGGAAATTGTATGCAGGGCCATGAATGTAGGGCTGGGGCAGGGGGTTGGGTGTGGGAGGGGTGTGATGTGTAGGAAGGGGCTCAGGGCAAGGGGTTGGGGTGTGGAGTGCAGGCTCTGGCTCGGCGCCGCTTACCTCGAGCGGCTCCAGGGTGGCAGCAGCACGCAGGCAGGCTCCCTGCCCGCCCTGGCCTAGTGCCACTCCAGGAAGTGGCCAGCATGTCCGGCAGTGGCTCATGGGGGTGGGGTGGGGTGGGGCAGGTGGCTCTGCCCACACGCTGCCCTTGCCTGTGGGTACTACCCCCCAAGCTCCCATTGACTGCGGTTCCCTGTTCCCGGCCAATGGGAGCTGGGAGCAGTGCCTGCAGGCAAGGGCAGCGCACGGAGCCCTCTGCCCTCCCCCCCAGGGGCCGCAGGGACTTGGTGCCAGCCGCTTCCAGGAGTGGCGTGGGGCCAAGGCAGGCAGGGAGCCTGCCTTAGCCCTGCTGCGCCACAGGGCTGGCAATCCTGACCCGTGGGCCGTAGTTCGCTCTCCCCTGGTGGGGAGGGATTCCAATCAATTGGAAAGCCTGAAAGTTTCCCCTTGGTTGCTCCCTGAGTTGCCACACTTGGATTAATTCTCACTTTCAGGGAAAAAATGATGCGGTAACTTTATATAATTTTAAATCAGGAAAATAGTCTACTCCAGACTTCATATGTTTTCTGACAACAGTGGGACCTGAGTTATCTTCTTAGCGGGCTGTCTTTGCAGGACCAATCTCTCTGTTTCTCCTCTAAGCTAGTGGATGCCATTGTCATGGCTGTGGCTGGTGGAGGCATGGTATCTATTGCATTGACAGCATTTACCACTCCCATAATCCTGAGATTTTGGAAGCAGTCCTGAGGACTTGAGAAATCTCCTAGAATCTTGAGTCTTAAGCCAAGAGCCTGAAAATATGCAGAGCTAGAGGTATATAACATCTATTAGCTGTTTCCTCAGAAACCTGGAAATACTGATCTGGTAGCAACCCAAGACATCACAAGTGATAATTTTTTGGACAGCCAATAAAGAAAAAATACTGAGAGCCCTAATCAGGCAATTCCTTTTTAACCTCCAGTGATTACTTCCATTTCCTTTGTTATTTTTTATTTCTTTGCTGCAATAAAATTATCTAATGGAAAATAAGAGACAATGCCTGTCCCAACAAGTGATCCATTCAAGGTAAAGAACTGCACTGTGGATGCCTATTTCTCTTCATTCTTTTCTGACTGGTTCTAATCCTCTTCTGCATTCCAGGAGTGAAGCAGGATAGTCTACACAGATGCTAATTCATGCAGTTTGATAAACTATAAGTTTCAGTTCATGAGCTGTCTTCAGAATGCTGCTTGACACCATTGCTAAGCACAGGATTTTGTCTAAAAAGTATTGCAGCAGCTGGTTATCTAAGATCAGTGAAGCTGGAAAAGGTGAACCACTGAAGTCAAGTAGATCATTTAAAATGTATATCTGGGTAGACCCTTGAGTTTTTTCCAGGGTTCTAGTAATCCTGATTTTTTTATGCAAGCCTATTTTCTAAACATCAGATTATTTCCTGAAAGCCTTATTGTTCTATACTGTGGCAGTTATGGTTCATGCCCACAGGAAGAAAGTTTTAAATCTACTACTCAAAAATCTAAACCATAAATGACCTGATAGGTTTTTGTTTGTTTTGTTTTTGCTAATAGAACAAAGGCAGACAAGGCATCTTGGACACATCCCTTTTTTTTATACAAGGAATCCATGGGTGAAATCCTGGTCTTGAAAGCCCTTTCTGAGGAGTGCCCGTGTGGTGCAGTTGAAAAAGCACAGACACCATGATTTAAAAAGAATGACTTTGTTTGCACATAGATGCATTCCCTTTTCCTATAATAAGAACAAAGATGTGAAGGTCACAGCTAATTACACTGGTCAAGCAAAAATGCAACTGAAAAATTGTCCCCAAGTACAAATGTTTCTTGAACCTGTGGCTGCACCAGATTCTTGTGCATGTCTGGTCCCCTTCTACTTTTTTTATTCCTGTCTTATTCAATCCTCAACATGCAACCCCCTTGCTCTCCAAAACTCAGCAGTGACATGAGTTGTGTTCACATACATTACAGCTGTCTGCAATATTTCTTGTTCTACTTGCAGCTGAACTGGGAGTTCTGGATGGGGACTCCTCTTTTCCCTGGTGTATGGCAGCAGGGGTTCTTCAACAGTCTCTGTTAACACCCACCCATGTAATCCTGCTAGACCATAAACATAATAGTGGAGGGTTCTTATAGGGGATAATCTGGTGCATCTGAGCCTGGATAGTCCACTAACAAACTATGCCCCTATCTGAACTTGTACTACCTCCCACTTGCACTGCACAACATGGGACAGATGCTAAGACTGGAAGCAGTCAGAGTTGAGCACAGAGGAAGTCAGATGGTCTCCCAACAGCCAATGAGAGTACTCCAGCTGTGCCAACTCCACCAATGTAAATCTGATGTTATCTCCTTATTTATTTTGGGAAATTATTTCTATCAATAATTTTCAATTACCTTTAGGCAATGGAAAGTGTTACCTATACTGAAGAAAGGAATGCTAGCTTTAAAGATTCCCATTGTATTAGGTTTCTCAAGTCTCTTCAGTTGGACCTTTGTCTGAGATCACGTCCCACACATTGAGGCCTTGACAGGTTGAAGAGTATGCTGACAAGCATGGCTGGCCTTTTCACTTTGCAATTAGTGGCTAGCTGGCAATAGGAAGGCCTGTGTTTTTCATTTTGTTCTCTACCTCATGGATCCTGCTCCCATCCCGCTATGGGGAAACAAGGCATCAAAGAACAAAATATTCAAAAACATATGTTTCAATTTCTCCTGCTTCTCAGCTGTGGTTGCTCTTGGTGGTTCCTCTCTGCCTGTCCCTCTGTGCTGTACAACGTCCATTCTTTTCTTCACACAGCACATGAGAATGCATTGTGGCCGATCTGGTAATTGACACGGTTTATTTGCATTTGATTTATAAGGCCAAATTCTGCCTAGGGTTGAAGACAGAGCATTAACATTGGCTTCAATGCAAGTCCTCACCCCCCATTCACTGGGAGCAGAATTTCACCCAATGAGTGTAAGCCATGAAGTGTTCTCTGTTACTTTTGTTTAAACAATATTACAAAAAATAAAATCTATTGTATACATTTTCAAAGGACCTGTACACACATCTCAAGGTTCCGATGCAATCATTAGCCACTTGAGCTTTGCTCTTGGAAGTAGCATGTATATAGAAACCTTTGATGTGTGTTCATAGTCTTATTTATAGATTTTTAGCTCACAGTTTGTTGTGCAGCATTCTCCCTGTCTTATATCTATAATTATTATTTTGGTTAATTATTGACTCTTTTTAAATGCAAATTATGGGCATCAGAATCTTCCTGCTTCGTGAAAGAGAGAAAGTATGTCTGAACTAGATATGAGAGTACATTTGAAAAAGAAGCACATTTTAGACAAGTGAATTTCAGAGCAATTAGAGTATTTAATTTGAACTTTCTAGGTCCAGAACCCTAAGGGGAGTAAGGAAACCAATTAAATTAAATTAAATAATCATGCTCTAAATATAAAAATGTAACAGAACCCAATTGTTAAAGAACAACACTATTAAATTACTGATGAAGTAGTTTGGAAATGCAACAGTTTGCCATCTTATTACCAAGCAATAGTTACTGATTCTACCTAGACTTAGCAAATTTGGGCCACAACCTCAACTGATTTAAATAAAAGTAGCTGCATTGAACTAAATGAAATTGCACTGATTTACACTGGCTGAGGGTCTGGCCTGTTGTTTTAAAACACATGCAGTTTATTTTGTACGATTAACAGGACTGTCAAATGAAGAGTTTACAAATGCATCTTTAAATATTAGTTTGATTTTTTAATACTGTTTAGTTTGGTGGATCATACCTGAAGTAGAAGCTTACTAGAGCTTACTAGGAGCTAGCAAACAGGAGCGGCCAACAGGGGAGTTTTGCGAGGGACTTCTACAGGTGAAGGAGGAGCGATTAGGTGACGCGTGGGGTAACTTTGTTGTCTGTTGTGTGTGTGTGTGTGTTTGTTGTAGTGTGTTTGCTTCTGGACTGAAATATACCATGTGGTCTGTTTGTTTGGGGGAGTGTGTGCTGACTGTGTGGGTGCTGAGCCAAGTGGCCTGCTAAGCAAGGCTGAGAGCTTCTTAATGAGGCTTTGATCCCTAAGCCCTTTAGCACCCATCAACCTTTAACCAGGGGGAGGGGCTACTCAGGAAGACCAGTGCTTTAAAAATCCCGCTTCTAAGCAACCAGAGGAGCCAGCAAATAGTGGAGTTTTGTGAGGGAGTCTACAGGCGGGGGGGCTGCATACACTTAACATTCCTTGAACTTCTTTAAACTTAAGCTTAAAAACATCCCCTGATAAAAACCAAACAATAACAAAGGAACCAGCTGCAGGAGTAAAAAGATAATGCAGGCAGAAGTCCAGCAACAGAGTGGGGGCTACCCAGTTTATTGCACCCAATGCAGCATGTATGATTACCTGCCCTACGAGCAGGTAACGTATGTGTGCATTCGGTGCAAGGAGCTCCTGGCCCTCAGAGACCATGTACGGGCTTTGGAGGCCAGGGTGGCTGAGCTGGAGGAGCCAAGGGAGACAGAGAGGTACATAGATGAGACTTTCTGGGACACAGTAGACCAGTCCCACTCCTGGTCTGACAGATTCTGTGCTGTTGAGGATGAAAGTCTCAGGGAAGGAGAACATCCAACTGGAGGAGAGGGAAACGATCCCATAGTTGGGACCCTCCTTCCAGATGATGTTGTGGTTTCCTCTCGCACTGAGGATACCTCTCCAGGGGAGGGAACTCTAGTTATTAGGAAGAGACAGGTATTAGTAATGGGCGATTCGATCATTAGAAACACAGATAGCTGGGTTTGCGATGATCGGGAGAACTGCATGGTGACTTGCCTGCCTGGTGCAAAGATTGCGGATCTCTCAAGACATCTAGATAGGCTTATATGTAGTGCTGGGGAGGAGCCGGTGGTACCAATGAAATAGGGAAGGATAGGAGAGAGGTCCTGGAGGCCAAATTTAGGCTGCTAGGTAAGAGATTGAAGTCCAGGACCTCCATGGTAGTGTTCTCCAAAATGCTTCCAGTTCCACGCACAGGGCCAGTTAGACAGGCAGAACTGCAGGGTCTCAATATGTGGATGAAACTATGGTGTAGGGAGGAAGGGTTTAGATTTATTAGGAACTGGGGAAACTTTGGGGAAAAGGGGAGCCGATACAGGAAGGATGGGCTCCATCTAAACCAAAATGAATCAGATTGCTGGCGCATAAAATTAAAAAGGTTGTAGAGCAGTTTTTAAACCAAGGGCTGGGGGAAAGCTGACAAGTGCGGAGGAGCACATGGTTCGGACATCCCTTAAGGGATGATCTATAAATGGGGATTCCCTATGTCCTAATAAGGAGGAGAGGATGGAAGATGATAAAATACAGGTAGGATCTGATGAGAAACAGTCAAAAGAAAAAAGGTCCCATTCAATTACATCATGTAATGGCAGGCAGCTAAAAAGTGACAAGTTTTTAAAGTGCTTATATACCAATGCTAGAAGTCTAAGTAATAAGATGGGTGAACTAGAGTGCCTCGTATTAAATGAGGATATTGATATAATAGGCATCACAGAAACTTGGTGGAATGAGGATAATTAATGGGACACAGTAATACCAAGGTACAAAATATATCAGAAGGACAGACCAGGTAGTGCTCTTGGGGGAGTGGCACTATATGTGAAAGAAAGCATAGAATCAAATGAAGTAAAAATCTTAAATGAACCAAACTGTACCATAGAATCTCTATAGATAGTAATTCCATGCTTGAATAATAAGAATATAGCAGTAGGGATATATTACAGACCACCTGACCAGGATGGTGATAGTGACTATGAAATGCTCAGGGAGATTAGAGAGGCTATTAAAATAAAAGAACTCAATAATAATGGGGGATTTCAACTATCCCCATATTGACTGGGTACATGTCACCTCAGGATGGGATGCAGAGATAAAGTTTCTTGACACCTTAAATGACTGCTTCTTGGAGCAGCTGGTCCTGGAACCCACAAGAGGAGAGGCAATTCTTGATTTAGTCCTAAATGGAGCACAGGATAAGGTCCAAGAGGTGAATATAGCTGGACCACTTGGTAATAGTGACCATAATATACGGTAATTAAATTTAACACCCCTGTGGTGAGGAAAACACTACAGCGGCCCAACACTAGCATTTAATTTCAGAAAGGGGAACTACACAAAAATGAGGAGATTAGTTAAACAGAAATTAAAAGGTACAGCACCAAAAGTAAAACCCCTGCAAGCTGCATGGAAACTTTTTAAAGACACCATAATAGAGGCTCAACTTAAATGTGTACCCCAAATTAAAAAACATAGTAAGAGAACCAAAAAAGAGACACCATGGCTAAACAACAAAGTAAAAGAAGCAGTGAGAGGCAAAAAGGCATCCTTTAAAAAGTGGAAGTTAAATCCTAATGAGGAAAATAGAAAGGAGCATAAACTCTAGCAAATGAAGTGCACAACTATAATTTGGAAGGGCAGAAAGGAATTTGAAGAACAGCTAGCCAAAGACTCATCCCACCAACGTCACCCAGCGCCCGCACGCTAAACCCAACATCTGAAATTAGGCCAAAGTATTACAGCCCACAGGAGACTAGACTATTATGTGTCACAGGCAAAGAATACAAGGGACTGAGGTGCACCAATACCCAAGGCCCCTGCAATGCCAGGGAAATGATTAATCCTGTCAAGTGACCCACACCCACATGATGCAGAGGAAGGCAAAAATCCCCCCAGGTCACTGCCAATCTGACCTGGGGGAAAATTTCTTCACAACATTACAAACAGCAATCAGTTAGATCCTGAGCATGTGAGCAAGAACCAACCAGCCAAGCACCTGAAAGATAGAATGTTCAGTGCCACCTCAGAGCCCTGGCCCACCTCCCCAGTGTTTCATGTCCAGCTGTGCCCATACCTGATGCTTCAGAAGGAGATCAAAACTACCCCCACCCCCAGAATACATTGGAGGGAATTCCCTTCCTGACCTACAGAAGGCCAGCTGAAACCCTTTTCAGAACACCAGGCATAAACCAGAAGTGAGTCCAAGGACTGTTGAACCCTGCCCCCGTACTTAGCTACTGCTCTTTTCTTCCTTACACAGTCCTCCCTGACCGTCTCTCTTCCCAAGATCCTCAGTTGTGCAACCCCATACTCCTTACTCACACTGGAGAACACTCACTCATGTACACTAGTAGCTCTCTTGAAGTCACAGGGTAAGAGCGCCGAGGCTTGCATAATTGGACTTTCAGAAGGTATCTTCTCACCACCTCCTTTCCTTTACCTGGCTATCCTATTTCATTCTGGTAGTCTAGTACTTGAAGGCTTCCACTGTGAATCCACTGTGCTGGTCCTCTGCCCCTATGGTGATGTTGCTGATCCCTTGCTCTCTAGTAGACTTCTGAAGTCCTATGGGCTCTTCTAGTTCATAAAATTCGCTTCAAGATTGAACTACTATTTAATCTCTTTTTCATTCATTGACTTACTCACCTAGTCTGCCAAAATTCTAAAAGACATTGGGGGGGGGGGGCGCAAGTACTGTATGTGCACGCAAATAAGTATGGAAGAGAAAAAAGCAGAGCTGCAGCTGGGGAATACGTTGAACTTATTGAGCCCCAGCTACAGAAGCTGTTCTCCACTGGCAGAGCTGAGGAAGATTGCTGTGCAAACACTGCCTGCTCTGTCCCACAGTGAATCCCCACTCAACTGTGTGAGCTCTCACTGGTAGTGTGGCTACACATTGCACCCATTGCATCAGTGGAGGTGGATACATGCACACAGGTAGAGGGTACAATACACTAGACAGGAGGGGATGAAAATGAATGGGGAGGAAAACCTGTAAAATGACGCACTATATATAATGGACGTGTCGCATTTATTGAGTTTATACACAGTTTTTGTGGCTGGTATAACTGTGTCATTTAGGGTTGTGAGTTTTTACTTACTAGAACAACCCCTCGTGTAGATGCAGCTATACCACTTTAAAACTATCTTGTACCAATATAGGTTATGGAGATATAATACCAGTATAATTAAAGCAGGACAACCCCCACATAAGCTATATTGGTCTAAGACAACTTTGTACTAGTATAACTGTGTCCAAACTGTAGCTACAGCAGTATAATTAAAGCAGTACAATTTACTCTGTGTGGAGAAGCTCTTTGACTTCATAACATACTGAAAAGCATGACATTTAAGCACCTTTTTCAACAGATTCTAAACTTCTTCCTCTGGATTAAAAAAAACACCCCACCAGATACCTTTACTATTCACAGTTAAGCAGTTCTTGAGTTATGTGTTTGGGGATGAAAACATGCTGTATGCACTGCACAGTCATCCTGTGATTTATTCATATGCATGTTCTATAAAGTCTCTCATTTCTCATTAAGGGCCTGACAAGTAGTCCTCATTCAGTCCATATTTTCACTGACTGCAACGGAAGTCCTTACTCTCATTTACACTAAAACCCCTTAGCGTAAACGAAAACCTGGCCCAGAGTATTGGTTGAATAAGAACAGCAGGATTGGGTGTTTAAATAAGGAAAGAAAGCAAGAAACCTTTATGGATATGTGCTATGAATTGACTAAATGGGCAGAGAGAGGGAAAAGTCCTAAAATCTGGTGCCCCTTTGAAACTCTTTCGTCTCAAAAAAAAAAAAAAAAAAAAATTCACAATCTTTTCTTGTTAACTGTGTGACTTGTGTCATGATTCAACTGTATTAATCTAAGCCAATGTAACCTTTCATGACATGGACTTGTAGAAATTACAAAGTAACCGGATTCATTTCCATTTCAGTGGAGCTTGTGAAACAAGCAAAATTATTTTGTAGCAATGGGGAAAACAATTTAGCAGAATGCACGCCTAGCATAGGAAGTACATAAATGTCGTATTTGGGTTGAAACTTTTTCTGTCAAAAATGTCATAACCTCATAAGAAAGAGAATTAAAATCCCGTTATTTTAATTTACATCTCGCCACAAGATAAGTAAAGTTATCATTGAAATTCTAATTAAATAGGATGATTGACTAAGGTAGGACATCAAAGAAGAGAAGTGAATATGATAAGTCAAAGTCTTATTAATTAGTCCGCGTGGAAGAAATTCCAGGGACGTCAAGCTGAGGCTGCTGCAAGGAGAAAAAAAGCAGACAAGAAAATGTGTGTTTCTTTGAAGTTAGGAACTGAGATGGTGATGGAGGTAATTGTGTCTGACTGGATCCAGTAATGAAGAGCCGTAAATCAGACCTAGGAATCGGAGGAAAGATTCTAGTAACGAATGTGGCTGCCTCCCTGCTGCGAAGAAACAGAATGCAGAGCCGACTAATTGACCCAGTCTATCTCCCAGTAGCTCTCTGTTATTATTTATTAATTTTTAATTTCTGAATTATTTACGTTCTGGGAAATTATTTTTGACAGCCTGTTAGGCGCGCCAAAGTTAATGGAGGATGAAAGGACCGGTACCAGAATTAGCAGGGATGTAGTCACAGGCTACTGAATTTAATGATTTTGGAAGGGAAAATTGATTTCACACAGTGTGTCACTTTATACTACTTTAGGGATACACCAGCTATTTGATTAATTGAGGAATAACCAACTCAAAAGTATATTTGAAGTGTAAATGAATTACAGTGCTCAGCTGTTTATTTTTCTCTTTTGCTGATTAGAGCACTGAGTTTGCTTAAAGTTGCTGAATAAAACCAACATAGGTACCCATTTGTGTACCTGCTTAGTTCCTCCTTTACCCTGAAAAAAATGTCTCACCGTCTGGAGGAGACCTGCAATCCTCCTATTCTCTAGAGGTGAAATTTAACCTGTCTTGCACTAAATCCAATTAAATGGGCTCTGTGTGCATCTCCACACAGGAGTTGTATGGGATGGAATACAATACCCAACCTGTGGGCAGAGCATGGGGTTGAAGCACAGACCCTCCATGGATGCCAGCCACAGCCTCTTCCACCTCCTGAACTGTTGTAGTGGCCACTGGCCTAACACATCACATATGCAGGGATTCAGTCCACTGAAGGTATGTAATTGCTGATACAGTGGCATCAACCTTGGTCCAGCCCCCACACTCCTATCTACACCAGACTATCTGTGATCAGTGTAGACACCTTCACTTCAGCACACAGTAGGTTCAGGATTCTCTCTACTCTGCCCTGAGATCCCTACTATGAGGCTGCAGTGAGGCATTCATAATTGTGCAGGCCCTTTGCATTAGCTACATATTATCCTTCATGTGAGATGCAAACTAATTTTGTTTGTAGCTCATGTCACTCTGTATAAAACCCTTCTTGCAATAATGTAAGGAGGATGCTGGGAGGTGCTGCAGGCTATTTGTTTGCCACATTACTATATGATATGCTCACAGTTTCCAGAGAGGTTCATGCTGAAAACCTCTCCACAGTTCTTCAGGATCTCCTGTTTTGTCTCATTTATGGATGTGTCTTAAAGTGAGGAACATACTTATGTTTATCATACATTATAGAGCAAATGTGTGCTTCAGTGTCCTAAACACAGGACCAGGAGGGCAAGATCTACAGAATTCTAATCCTCATTCTGACACAATTTCCTTCTGTGGGCTTGGATAAGTCATTTAGGGCCACATGTTCAAAAGTGGCTACTGATGCCCCAATTTTTGAGTGCCCAACATAAGGCACATTAAGCTGTCTCAAGATGGGCACTCAAAACCCGAGGCAATAAAATTGATTAAATTTTCACCCTTAACATCTCTGCTTCCTATTTCTCCAGTTGCAAAACAGGGTAATAACTTCTACTTACCTATCTTGGAGGTATGTTGCAAGGAGGATAATTAATCAGTTAAGAGACCAAATGTGCTATGAAAACGCCAAGCACTGAATATGAGAAGCTGCTGGTCCATTCCACAATTCAGAGTTTACCATAAGATCTGACTCAAACAATTTGGCCATATGGTGAAAGAAAACCCACCAAGGCAGAGAAGAATGATCTGGGCTAGACTCTGCTGCCATTGAAATAAATAGCAAAACTCCCTTTGACTTCAGTGAGTGAGCACAGGACTGAGCTGTAGACTGAGTAGACAGCATACAGCAGGACAAGAGACCAAGGGAGCTGGTGTCCCACGTTGAGTCCTATAGAATAGTGAAGGATCAACAAATGCATCAAATATTAGCACATTGGTGGGGGGTGGAGGGGATGATGAAATGTCAATCATGAGTCAATATATCTTTAAAAATATGTATTTGTGCTCTTAAGTTAAAGATCAATGAAGAAGTACAGGAAGGATTTGCTGTTAAAGGGTTTATAAATCATTTAAACATCTTCTCAGCTTATTTTTCTGAGCCGTTCAGGAGCACTGTGAACATTTCTTTGTGATGTTTTACTGACAGGAACAGGCAAGGCTAGTCTGGGTTTATCTGTTACTTTTTGGATTATACCACTGGCAATTAACCATGCAAGGAGGATCAGCTAAAAGAGGATGTTATGTGAGATGTCTGACCTGTGGCCTCTACTTCAGGGATTGGTACTTTATCATTTTCTCAGCATGTGCAGCCTAGATTGGCTCATGGAGCAAAAACCTGAAGTGCAGACTCAGAGTGTTCTTGGGTCGCTTGAATGACTTAGAGATTTTTTTTTTATTGTAGTAATTAAAAACTATTCAGAGAGAGATGGGGAATGCATATGAGAAAGCTGAAATACTGTACAAGGATGTAGATTTCTGTAACAACCTCAAATATGCCACTGTAAAGCAGACCCATTACAAAACTGCTCATTTTGTTTGCAGTGAAACTTTCTCATTGGAACTACTATTAGGAAAAGATAAAGGCCAAGTTCAGTTCTCAGTTACATCCATGCAACCCCAGTGAATTCAATTTGGATTGCACAGGTGTCATTGAGACCAGAATTGAGCCCCCTGCATTTTCTATGTAATGTTTTATCCATTTAGACCAGGGGTCCCCAATGCGGTGCCCATGGGTGCCATGGTGCCCGCCGGGGCGTCTATGTGTGCCCACGTACTGGCCGGCGGACGACGCCTCTGGATGACGCTGCTTGTCGGCAGCATTTCGGCGGTAACGCCTATTGACGTTGCTGCTTGTCGGTGGCATTTCGGCGGATGCTTGTCCGCCGCCACGGTCCACCTACCAGACGAAAAAGGTTGGGGACCACTGATTTAGACAATGGATGAAAGAATAGTGGGGCCATATCTTCAGCTGGTATAAATCAGCTAGCACATTTGAAGTCAATAGAGGTATGCGTAAGTATACCAGTTAGGGATCTGGCCCCAAGTTTTCAAAATAGTATATGGAAGAGATGTTCATAATCCATTAAAAAAAAAAAACACCCTACACACCTCCCAGGGTGCATTTAGTAAGTTCACCCCTAAATGCATGTATCAAACAATTGCAATTAAGCATTTAGATGATGAAGATTTTTAGCATGCACTGCGGCTTACAGAGCATAATGCACATGCTTTCCTAGATCACAGTGCTGGCTTCTCCCTATTTCAATATTAAAACAAAGGGGTACAGTGCCCTGGGAATTCAGCTCACAACTCCAATTAACAACAACTAATTCCCCATGCTGAATATTTACCCCTAAGTGTTGGCTAGATATAATAAGTCATGCATTTTGCATTTAAGCTCTTAATGCCCAGAGGATAACAAAAATCTATTTTGATCACTTTTTATTATCATCTGAAGGGAGAAGAATACATTCCCCCATTCATCATATACATTACTGAATTAAAAATATGAAACAGACTGCCGTCCCCACACTACAACATGTATTTTTTTTTAAGCGGAAAAGAGGGTGACAAGATCATTTTGTTTTATTTGCTTTTAGCTAAGTAAATGTTAAAATGATGCAGAATTATCCATCTTGTACTGAAGGATGATCTATTGTTAAGGCACTGGACTGAGACTCTGAAGATCAACATTTAATTCCCAACTCAGATTCCCAGTGTGACCTTGGGGAAGTCCTTAAATCTGTCTGTGCCTCAGAGTTCCTTATTTGTAGAGTGGGGATAATAATATTTCCTTTCACCCACCTTTTGTCTGTCTTGTCTGTTAAGCCTGTATGCTCTGTGGGAAATGAACTACCTCCTGCTAGGTGTTTGCACAGTGTTTATCATAGTGGGGCCTCTAGGTGCACCAAATAAATAATAAAATAATGATAATACCAAAAGTGGCAACTAGGCCAACCTGTCATTTCCCTGAATGATAATACTATATTATTTGTGCTACCTGGAGGTCTCAGCTGGGATCAGATCCCACTATGTGAGGCATTATATAAGCACATAGTACGAGACAGTCCCTGCTCCAAAGAACTTACAAGCTAAATAGGCAAAACAGATTAAGGCTGAGGGGGGAAACAGAGGCACAGAGAGATTAAGGCCCAGATTTTTAAAGGTATTTAGGTGTTGCTCTGCTCAGCATTGCAAATCCTATGTGATTTAGGAACCCAAACCTCATTTTAAAAAGTGGTTTAGGCACTTAGGGTATGTCTACACTACGAAATTAGGTCAATTTTATAGAAGTCAATTTTTAGAAATCGATTTTATACAGTCGATTGCGTATGTCCACGCTAAGCGCATTAAGTCTGCGGAGTGCGTCCTCGCTACCGTGGCTAGCATCGACTTACAGAGCGGTGCACTGTGGGTAGCTATCCCACAGTTCCCGCAGTCTCCGCCGCCCATTGGAATTCTGGGTTAAGCTCCCAATGCTTGATTGTCGCGAGTGGTTTTGGTTACATGTTGTCAGTCGCCCCTCCCTCCGTGAAAGCAACGGCAGACAATCATTTCGCGCCTTTTTTCCTGCGTTACTCGTGCAGATGCCATACCACGGCAAGCATGGAGCCCGCTCAGCTCACCGTCACCGTTGCTATTGTGGGCAAATCTACTGTGGGGGCTGCTGTAATCCAAGTAGCCAATGCAATCATTAACGTTCTGTTATCAAGGGTAGTGACTCTAGGAAATGTGCGGGCCTTTTTAGATTTTAGGTGCATCATATTCCTGTCCTTTGTCACTGGTAAAGAAGTCTTGCAGCCGTACATTCCAGTCCGGTCAGCGCTGTAACACCCCATAGCACTTCTGTGATTGACACATGTGACAGCTCCAGGGCTCTTGCGCTTTTGCCTTGGCCGAGGTACTTTGCCCTACCCTGACCTCCAATCATTCGACACAGAAGCACCTGCAGCAGCTGGCATTGCTACACAGCAGCAGCTCCTTGCCTTCGCAGCAGACGGTGCAGTAGGACTGCTAACCATCCTCGTCGGACAAGTAGCTTGTCCGGGGGTTCTGGGAAATTCTTCCCTGCCTGGCTCCTAGCAACCTCCAGGGCATGGTGTACGGCTCCACCGCTTCCACTGCAACTCTGCTCTCCTGCAACTCTGCTCTCCTGCTCTCCAGCAACGATCTCAGGGGATCCGTTCTGGTCCTTCTGGGTGCTGCTGGCAGCAGATAGTGTAGTAGGACCGCTAACCGTCCTCATCCACCGCTTCTGCTGCAACTCTGCTCTCCTGCTCAGGGGATCCGTTCAGGAAGCCTGGACAGTAGTAAGGAGCAGTTCAACTATAGGCTGAGCAAGTGCAGAATGGTGGTAGAATGTACCTTTGGACGTTTAAAAGCTTGCTGGCGCTGTTGGTCAGACCTCAGCGCAACCAACATTCCCCTTGTTATTGCTGCTGTGTGCTCCATAATATCTGTGAGAGTAAGGGAGAGATGTTTATGGCAGGTGAGAGGTTGAGACAAATCGCCTGGCGTCCAATTTTGAGCAACCAGACACCAGGGTGATTAGAAGAGCACAGCAAGGCGCGCTGCGCATCAGAGAGGCTTTGAAAACCAGTTTCAGACTGGCCAGGCTTTGGTGTGACCGTTGTGTGTGTTTCTCCTTGATGCAAACCCACCCCCTTTGTTGATTTTAATTCCCTGCAAGCCAGCCACCCTCCCCCCTTTGTAATAAAGTAACTATTGTTTTGAAACCATGCATTCTTTCTTTATTAATTAAAAAAAATATGAGATAAC
Organism: Terrapene triunguis; assembly: GCF_002925995.2. Classification (NCBI taxonomy): domain Eukaryota; kingdom Metazoa; phylum Chordata; order Testudines; family Emydidae; genus Terrapene; species Terrapene triunguis. Next base: position 4,799,499 of record NW_020665057.1, on the reverse strand, counting down.
GGACAAGGTAGCCCGGGTGGGGTGGGGGAGGAGGGAAGGACAAGGCCACATTGCTTATTGTAGCCACACTAAAAATCAAACTGTTTGAATGACAGCCTTCTGTTGCTTGGGCCATCCTCTGGAGTGGAGTGGCTGGGTGCCTGGAGCCTCCCCCTCCTCGTGTTCTTGGGCGTCTGGGTGAGGAGGCTATGCAACATGGTGAGGAGGGTAGGCGGTTATACAGTGGATGCAGCGGGGGTCTGTGCTCTTGTTGGCTTTCCTGCAGCTCCAACAGATGCTTCATCGTGTCCGTTTGCTCCCCCAACAGACACTTCATCATGTCCGTTTGCTCCCCCATTAGCCTCAGCATCGCGTCCTGCCTCCGCTCTTCGCGCTCACTTAATTCTTTCCTGGCCTCCGCCACTGAATGCCTCTATGCATTAAGCTGTGCCCTATCAGTGCGGGAGGACTGCATGAGCTCAGAAAACATGTCATCGCGAGTGCATTTTTTTTGCCTTCTAATCTGCAATAACCTCAGCGACGGAGATGATAGGGGGAGCGTAGAAACATTCTACGCATGGTCACCTGTGCTGCTGAGTTCGCCACGCTGACCAAACAGGAAATGAAATTCAAAAGTTCCCTAGGTTTTTCCTGTGTACCTGGCTAGTGAATTGGAGTTCAAAGTGCTGTCCAGAGCGGTCACAATGGAGCACTCTGGGATAGCTCCCGGAGGCCAATACCGTCGATTTGCGTCCGCAGTACCCCAAATTCGACCCAGCAAAGTCAATTTTAGCACTACTCCCCTCGTCGGGGAGGAGTACAGAAGTCGATTTTAAGAGCCCTTTAGGTCGACGGAACAGGGTTGGTTGTGTGGACGCAGTTATTTTTAAATCGACCTAACGTGGCTAAATTCGACCCAACCCCGTAGTGTAGACCAGGCCTTAGTCTGCAGAACAACGCTTAAATACCTTCAAAAATGTGGGACTAACTGACTTGCCCAAGGTCACATAGCAGGTCAGTAGAAGACCCAGAAATGGAACTCGGATCTCTGGAGTCACAGCTGAGTGGCTTACTTGTTGGGCCATAATGCCTCTTTCCTCAAAGTAAGGATTTTTTGCTTAATGTAGAGAAAACTGCCTTGGTACCTCTAGATCACAATACAACCAAAATAAACCTCAGGTTTTGGTTTCTAATATGTATCAAGGTGGAAATGCTGAAAAGGACAGCAACATCATCCCAAGCACTGGGCACACTGGGAGCCAAAGAATATCACGCTACTATGTGATCCAAAACTCCCTACATCAGTGTGTTGCACATTCATTTAGGGCCGAATTTGACCTCCATGCTCACACTGTGGGGTAGTTACAAACCTGCGCAGCCCCTGAGGAAGGCATTACTCACTGATAGAAAAGAGAAGAACAGTAAGACTAGACAGCATACTCCAGAACATTACTTTTCTCTAGGGACTAAAAATTACTAAAGTTTGGAGCTGTCAAGAATGTGGCAATGAATGTGGTATAAATGAATGTGGTTAGGAAAGATAGAAAATGTGGCAAAAGACCACCTTGGCTTAACCACGAGGAGGGAGGGATAGTTCAGTGGTTTGAGCATTGGCCTGCTAAACCCAGGGTTGTGAGTTCAATCCTTGAGGGGGCCACTTAGGGATCTGGGGCAAAAATCAGTACTTGGTCCTGCTAGTGAAGGCAGGGGGCTGGACTCGATGACCTTTCAAGGTCCCTTCCAGTTCTAGGAGATGGGATATCTCCATTATAAAAAATAAAAATCTTGCATGATCTCAAAAATAAAAAGGAGTCATATAAAAAATGGAAACTAGGACAGATTACAAAGGATGAATATAGGCAAACAACACAGGAATGCAGGGGCAAGATTAGAAAGGCAAAGGCACAAAATGAGCTCAAACTAGCTAAGGGAATAAAGGGGAACAAGAAGACTTTTTATCAATACATTAGAAGTAAGAGGAAGACCAAAGACAGGGTAGGCCCACTGCTTAGTGAAGAGGGAGAAACAGTAACAGGAAACTTGGAAATGGCAGAGATGCTTAATGACTTCTTTGTTTCGGTCTTCACCGAGAAGTCTGAAGGAATGCCTATCCTAGTGAATGCTAATGGGAAGGGGGTAGGTTTAGCAGATAAAATAAAAAAAGAACAAGTTAAAAATCACTTAGAAAAGTTAGATGCCTGCAAGTCACCAGGGCCTGATGAAATGCATCCTAGAATACTCAAGGAGCTAATAGAGGAGGTATCTGAGCCTCTAGCTATTATCTTTGGAAAATCATGGGAGACGGGAGAGATTCCAGAAGACTGGAAAAGGGCAAATATAGTGCCCATCTATAAAAAGGGAAATAAAAACAACCCAGGAAACTACAGACCAGTTAGTTTAACTTCTGTGCCAGGGAAGATAATGGAGCAAGTAATTAAGGAAATCATCTGCAAACACTTGGAAGGTGGTAAGGTGATAGGGAACAGCCAGCATGGATTTGTAAAGAACAAATCATGTCAAACCAATCTGATAGCTTTCTTCGATAGGATAACGAGTCTTGTGGATAAGGGAGAAGCTGTGGATGTGGTATACCTAGACTTTAGTAAGGCATTTGATACGGTCTCGCATGATATTCTTATCGACAAACTAGGCAAATACAATTTAGATGGGGCTACTATAAGGTGGGTGCATAACTGGCTGGATAACCGTACTCAGAGAGTTGTTATTAATGGTTCCCAATCCTGCTGGAAAGGCATAACGAGTGGGGTTCCGCAGGGGTCTGTTTTGGGACCGGCTCTGTTCAATATCTTCATTAACGACTTAGATATTGGTATAGAAAGTACGATTATTAAGTTTGCGGATGATACCAAACTGGGAGGGATTGCAACTGCTTTGGAGGACAGGGTCATAATTCAAAATGATCTGGACAAATTGGAGAAATGGTCTGAGTTAAACAGGATGAAGTTGAACAAAGACAAATGCAAAGTGCTCCACTTAGGAAGAAAAAATCAGTTTCACACATACAGAATGGGAAGAGACTGTCTAGGAAGGAGTACGGCAGAAAGGGATCTAGGGGTTATAGTGGACCACAAGCTAAATATGAGTCAACAGTGTGATGCTGTTGCAAAAAAAGCAAACGTGATTCTGGGATGTATTAACAGGTGTGTTGTGAACAAGACACGAGAAGTCATTCTTCCGCTCTACTCTGCTCTGGTTAGGCCTCAGCTGGAGTATTGTGTCCAGTTCTGGGCACCGCATTTCAAGAAAGATGTGGAGAAATTGGAAAGGGTCCAGAGAAGAGCAACAAGAATGATTAAAGGTCTTGAGAACATGACCTATGAAGCAAGGCTGAAAGAATTGGGTTTGTTTAGTTTGGAAAAGAGAAGACTGAGAGGGGACATGATAGCAGTTTTCAGGTATCTAAAAGGGTGTCATAAGGAGGAGGGAGAAAACTTGTTCACCTTAGCCTCTGAGGATAGAACAAGAAGCAATGGGCTTAAACTGCAGCAAGGGAGGTCTAGGTTGGACATTAGGAAAAAGTTCCTAACTGTCAGGGTGGTTAAACACTGGAATAAATTGCCTAGGGAGGTTGTGGAATCTCCATCTCTGGAGATATTTAAGAGTAGGTTAGATAAATGTCTATCAGGGATGGTCTAGACAGTATTTGGTCCTGCCATGCGGGCAGGGGACTGGACTCGATGACCTCTCGAGGTCCCTTCCAGTCCTAGAATCTATGAATCTATGAATCTATGAACACTTAAGCTAGCTAGCTAGCTAGTGTTACAACCGGAAAATAAAACAACTAAGGGCTATCTATACCCATGCAATGTGCAACACACATGGAAATTTGTTGTAAAAAAAATTAGATATTGTGTGTTGCAACAAGGAAATGATGCTATACCATACAGTGCCCATCAGTCTCCAATTGCACTAAGCAGATTGCCTGGAGGTAATGGCTAATTCAAAAGATTCTCCCTTTCTGTTTTGTAAAGAAAAATACAGCAAGTCACACTGCTTGCTAGCAACACAAAACCTCACACTGTAGCAGAAAAACTGGATCAATAAGCTAAGACTATGATCAGCTGGTTATATATATGGCACAGAACACACAAAACATTTCTACAACATTATACCTCGCTCTGCGTGGAGAAACCCCCTGGAGATGTTACCTTTTCATGAGTTTGTGACAAGCTGGTTATCTGAATTAGGCTTCTCCTGGGTGAGCTGCTCCTTGTGGACACACAAAGGGCCAGATTTTCATGTGCTCAGTTCTCAACCTCAGAGCCAAAGATTTCCAGAAGGGCTCAGCACTCAATGTGGCCACTTTTTTAGGTGCCTAAATAGGAACTGAGCTTTTCTGAAAACGCTGGCCTAATGGCCAACTTCTGCTTTATCAAACATACCAGTGACAAGACTTTACACAACATTACAGAATATTTCTGGCATGCTTGGAAGTGTTTTTCTTTGTATCTCTCTATTCTGTACCTGGAGGATGCAATCAAATGCTTTTTGTACCCTGCTGAAGGAATGTTTTGGACTTATCTTGTGCTCAAGCAGATTTAGCTCATTCTGCACTTTCCCCACAAGACGGCCCCCATTAAACAACAAAACAAGCAATACGGTGACAGATGGATCCAAAAAGGGCTCTGTGTAGAACAAAACAATAAACAAATTAACATGATACCTCAGGGTCAAACTTCCCACACACTGGAAACCAGAAGAAAACAGCAGCACTAATGATTCTTTTCTTTCCAAAGGCTCTAGATTTTTAAGTGCTTGGAGGAGATAGAAAACAAGCATTAAATTTTGATTAAAGGGACACTGTCAGCTTATTTTAGGCTTAGAATTTAGGCCTTCTTAAAAAGCAGGGGTGGGTAGATGAGGGGCTTGTGTGTTGGATGTAAATATTTCCTTGCAATACCCTAACCCAAATATATTATCATTCTGCTAGTGCATGAGAACCATCAAGCAAAAGCCATTAGAAACAGAAAGTGATATTGTCCAGTCTAGTTCTACTGTTGAAGTGGAGTCAAATGTGGAAAGTAAACACTATTTGACTTATAACATTCCGTCATATGTAATAACAAAGGTGTTATTAGTGTGACAGGATTTTTTAAAATATGTGGTGTTTATTTTAACAGTGACCAAAAGAACCTAAGTCCTGTTTTCAAAAACGATTCAGGAAGGGAGGAATGTAAGTCCCACTGATTTTCAATGAGAGGCTCCTGTGCCTAAGTCACTTTTGAAAATGGGACTTAGGCTCCTAAGTCAGTTACTGAAAAAGAAAAGACACTGGAGTAAAATTAAGTGTTCACCCAAGTTCTCTACAGCATCATATCAATCCCTAGTTTCCATCTCCTCCTCTAGCATAGATATTGGACCTACAGAGAGGTCCCTCTGGGGTCCACAGAGTGAAAAAGGGACATGGAGGTGTCTGACTACCTATGTGGTAGCCACCACTGTAGTTCCTGAGCCCCTCACAACATTCCTGTGAGAGCTATTATCCCAATTTTCAGATGGGGAACTGAGACACAGAGGGGCTAAGTGACTTGCCCAAGGTCATACAGGAAATGTATGGTGGAGCAGAGGACAGAATGTGGATCTTTTGAGTCTAAGTTAGTGCCCTAACCACTGGGCCATCCTTTCTTTCCCACCTTCTAGGGGAGGCTAGGTGGCCTATTGGATAGCATGCTAGACTAGGACTCAGGAGACCTGAGTTCTATGCTTGACTAACCAGCCTTGGGTAAGTTATGTCACTGCCCTGTGCCTCAGTTTCCCCATCTGTAAAATGGTGTTAAAGATACTTATTGTGTCCCACCCATCAAGCATCCCTTTGTGTGTTAGGGAGGGGATCCATGTGAGGGTACTCCCTTCCATGCTCTGATCTCAGAGGAGGCAGGTCCCTGTGATTTCTCAGCCTTTTTTTTTGTCTGTTTGCTGAAAGTGCATAAAATGATCAAGTTTTAATACTGTCAAGCTGTCCTGCAGTGGCTCAAGAGCAGACTGTTAAAAACCAGGGCACAAACCCCAAATTGGTTGTGTTCTATACTTAGATTTCACCAACCAGTTATCAAGTGTTGTGACAAAGTTCCTCCTCTACCTTGGTGGGTCCTGCACTTATTGACGGATTTTTGCTAGCCTCAGAGATTCACAGTAGCCCGCAGTTTGGCCACTTTCGTGGCTCAAATCTGCTGTTCACTCAGATAACCTCATCATTGGCCAGTATGGGGAAAAAAGAGTAAGAACAATCCCAGCAGTTTCTGCTGATCCACCATGTGGGTCGGGGAACAGCCCAGGGACTTTCCCCTCTGGTGGAACCTCCTCTGTTGGATCAGGAATTGGGAGGTTTGGGGGGAACCCAGGCCTGCCCTCTACCCCGGGTTCCAGCCCAGGGCCCTGTGGACTGCAGCTGTCTACAGTGCCTTCTGGAACAGCTGCGCGACAGCTACAATTCCCTGGGCTACTTCCCCATGGCCTCCTCCCAACACCTTCTTTGTCCTCACCACAGGACCTTCCTCCTGATGTCTGTTAACACTTGTACTCCTCAGTCCTCCTGCAGCATGTCCTCTCACTCCCAGCTCCTTACGCACACCTCACTAATTGGAGTGAGAGCCTTTTTAAAGCAGGTGTCCTGATTAGCCTTAATTAGTTCTAGAAAGTTCCTGAGTGTTCTGGAATAGTCCCTGTTATCTTACCCAGAGAAAAGGGACCTGCTTAACTTGGAACTAATGTATCTACCTTCGATCACTCTCTTGTAGCCATCTGACCTGACCCTGTCACGGTGTAAACTCCTCAGGCACTGTAACAGCCTTAACATGGAATCACAGACAGTTCCTTTGGGTACTCCGGTCTGCCTTGCCACAAAGGTAAGCCTGCCTTTGTGATAGATGGTCCCTTTCACCAAGAATCACAGCAATATTTAGGTTATTCCCAGTCCCAAAGAACCAGTCACTTACCCCAGATGAGTTGCACCTTAGATCTCACACCAAAGACAATACTTG
>NW_020665057.1:4769496-4792119 GCF_002925995.2 Terrapene triunguis | reverse complement strand
GCCACTTTCGTGGCTCAAATCTGCTGTTCACTCAGATAACCTCATCATTGGCCAGTATGGGGAAAAAAGAGTAAGAACAATCCCAGCAGTTTCTGCTGATCCACCATGTGGGTCGGGGAACAGCCCAGGGACTTTCCCCTCTGGTGGAACCTCCTCTGTTGGATCAGGAATTGGGAGGTTTGGGGGGAACCCAGGCCTGCCCTCTACCCCGGGTTCCAGCCCAGGGCCCTGTGGACTGCAGCTGTCTACAGTGCCTTCTGGAACAGCTGCGCGACAGCTACAATTCCCTGGGCTACTTCCCCATGGCCTCCTCCCAACACCTTCTTTGTCCTCACCACAGGACCTTCCTCCTGATGTCTGTTAACACTTGTACTCCTCAGTCCTCCTGCAGCATGTCCTCTCACTCCCAGCTCCTTACGCACACCTCACTAATTGGAGTGAGAGCCTTTTTAAAGCAGGTGTCCTGATTAGCCTTAATTAGTTCTAGAAAGTTCCTGAGTGTTCTGGAATAGTCCCTGTTATCTTACCCAGAGAAAAGGGACCTGCTTAACTTGGAACTAATGTATCTACCTTCGATCACTCTCTTGTAGCCATCTGACCTGACCCTGTCACGGTGTAAACTCCTCAGGCACTGTAACAGCCTTAACATGGAATCACAGACAGTTCCCTTGGGTACTCCGGTCTGCCTTGCCACAAAGGTAAGCCTGCCTTTGTGATAGATGGTCCCTTTCACCAAGAATCACAGCAATATTTAGGTTATTCCCAGTCCCAAAGAACCAGTCACTTACCCCAGATGAGTTGCACCTTAGATCTCACACCAACGACAATACTTGCAGCCACTCCTATAATAAACTATATACAGATTTATTAAAAAGGAAACAAGAAAGTTATTTATAAGATTAAAGCAGGTGAACACACACTCACAAATGAGTTCCAATCTTAAATTTCAAAAAGTAATAGACAGGGCCGGCTCCAGCATTTCTGCCGCCCCAAGCAAAAAAAAAAAAAAGCCGCGATCGGCAGCGGCAGTTCAGCGGCAGGTCCTTCGCTCCTAGAGGGCGTGAGGGACCTGCCGCAGGTGCCGCCCCTCTCCCTTGGCCGCCCCAAGCACCTGCTTGTTAAGCTGGTGCCTGGAGCTGGCCCTGGTAATAGAAGCTTCTATAATAAGCAAACTCTATGTGTTCTTTAGGGCTAACCCAGGCTAAGCACTGGGGTTCTCTTGCTTATGCCTAGAAAACCTTGCCCCCTCAGAGTGCAAACAGCATAAAGATCCTATTCCCCCTTGTTAGGGGGTATTATTCCTTTTCCTGCTTCTGGTCTGAGCTGCAAACTCAGGCTTTGTCTACACTACGCACCTTTTAGCGACACGGCTGTGCCGATACAGCCATGCCACTAAAAGGCGCATAGTGTAGCCACTGTCTGTCAGCAGGAGAGAGTTCTCCCACTGACAAAAAACTTCCACCCCCAACAAGCAGTGGTAGCTTTGTGGGCAGGAGTGCTCTCCTGCCCACAAAGCGCTGTTCACGCAGGCACTTTTTGTCCACAAAGCTTTTGTCTTTGGAGTGTGTGTGTGTGGGTTTTTTTTCACACCTCTGAATGACAAAAGTTTTGTTGTTCAGTTGCCAGTGTAGACAAAACCTTTAACTTGCATGACTAATCGTCATGGGTGTGTGTGTAAACAACAAAGTCTTTTGTCCTCTTTAATCTTCCATACTAGTCCATCTGGTGTCAATTGGCCTTCCTTGTCCAACAGGACGTAACACCTTCTGTTGGAGACCAGCATTTCACACTAGTTAATGTCTTTCTCCTGTCTGGTGAGTTACACAGTCACAGAGGCTTACACTACAAATGCTTAAATATAATCTTACAATATGGAATACAGACATTATAAGTGAGATTAATGCATGCAGCAACTTACAAGAATTCAATAAAGTCTAAACACCAAATACATTCTTACAATCCTAATACCTATTTTAACAATACTAGTAACACAGGTGAGCCAGACCGATTCCAGCTAAGTATTTGTCAGTGTTTAGTTGAGACATAGGGACCTTGACATGAGCTGGCTCCTGATCTACCAGTATCATAAATACACACGTAAATTCAGATCCCTTTGAACTGGCTTTTCAGCTTTGGGTTTGTTTGTTCTGTTTTCTGAAAAGACTAATTATAGCAGACTTTGCAGATTGTCTATTTGTCTGTGCAAACTACTCATAAGAGTCAGGCCTTGGCTACACTTGCGAGTTACAGCGCTGTAAAGGCTCCCCCAGCGCTGTAACTCACTCCCCGTCCACACTGGCAAGGCATTTGCAGCGCTGTATCTCCGTGGTTGCAGCGCTGCATGTACTCCACCTCTCCGAGAGGAATAGCGAGTATTGCGCTGCCGCTGCAGCGCTGCGGCGCCAGTGTGGCCGCCCAATGCGCTGTGAATGGCCTCCAGAATTATTCGGCAGTATCCCACAATGCCTGTTCTAGCCACTCTGGTCATCAGTTCAAACTCTACTGCCCTGGCCTCAGGTAACCAACCATGTGACCGACCCTTTACATTCCCCGGGAATTTTAAAAATCCCCTTCCTGTTTGCTCAGCCCGGCGTGGCGTGGAGTGCTATCAGCGAATCTTTCCAGGTGACCATGCCTCCACGCGCCAAGCGAGCCCCAGCATGGAGCAATGGCGAGTTGCTGGACCTCATCAGTGTTTGGGGGGAGGAAGCTGTACAGTCCCAGCTGCGCTCCAGCCGTAGGAATTACGATACCTTCGAGAAGGTATCAAAGAACCTGATAGAAAGGGGCCATGACCGGGACGCCCGGCAGTGCAGGATTAAAGTCAAGGAGCTGCGGAGTGCCTACCGCAAAGCCCGCGACGCAAATGGCCGCTCGGGTGCTCCCACCGCGACCTGCTGATTCTACAAAGAGCTGGATGCGATACTTGGGGTTAACCCCACCTCCACTCAAAGCACCACCATGGACACTTCAGAGCCGGTGGGGGGGGGGGGGGAGGAGGAAGAGGAGGAGGAGGAGGAGGAAAATGGGAGTGATGGTGGTGGGCCGGATGGAGACACCCCGGAATCCCTGGAGCCATGCAGCCAGGAGCTCTTCTCGAGCCAGGAGGAAGGTAGCCAGTCGCAGCGGCCGGTACTTGGTGGAGGACAAACAGAAGAGCAGGTTCCCGGTAAGGGGTTTTTTTTTCGGGAAGGAATTTTTTCAGTGCGGGCTCTTTGGGAGAGGAGGGTTAGGCATGCATGCCTAGATGCAGAATAGTGCATTTATGTGGTTTATTACATCGCGGTAATCGGCCTCGGTAATCTCCTCGAATGTCTCATCCAGAACGTGTGCAATGCGCTTGCGCAGGTTTATCGGGAGAGCCACCGTGGTCCTTGTCCCAGCCAGGCTAACGTGTCCGCGCCACGAGGGGCGGGGGGACCATTGCTGCACATAGGCAAGCTGCATATGGGCCAGGGCGGAAGCCGCATTGCAGTAGAAGACCCTCCCTTGCTTCCCAGGTCACCCTCAGCAGCGAGATATCGTCCAGGACGAACTCCTGTGGAAAATGTTGGGACAGTGTTCAGTGTAGGTGCCCCCTGAAGCTGTTGGCTCTCCCCAAGGCACAGAAACCCAGAGGACAGTGCAGCCCTGAAACAATCAGTCCCCCTTACTCACCATTTTGAGGCTCCCGTGGGATATGTGTGCTCTGTTTCGGATGGGAAAATTATGCTATTGTGTAGACCCTGTGTGTTTTCTACTCCTTAAGTGCGGGGGGAATCATTACTCTGTCTGGTATAAACAATGCTGCCTCTGTTAAATGTTGCATTGTGCCTATACAGCTGCATCAACCCTGAGACCTCAGCCGTCCCTTTTATCGCCTGCTCAGAGACTGCAAAGACTCAGGAAGAGACAGCGAAAAAGCAAAGAAGACATGCTGCAAGAAGTGATGCGGCAATCTATTAAAGAGAATGAGAAAGCACAGAACTGGAGGGAGAGAGAAAGCAGGATCTGCCAGGAAAACACAGCGCACCGGCGGCAAAGCACCGCACACCGGCAGCAAAGCACTGATAGGCTCATAAGCATCCTGGAGCGCCAAGCAGATGCTATCCAGGAGCTGGTAGCCATGCAGAAAGAGGAGCAGTACCGCAAACACAAACGCCAACCCCCCCTACAGCCCTTGTCCCAAAACTCTTTCCGTTGTGCCCCACTGTCACCTCCAACCCACTTTCCCCAACTTCCGTGTTCTTCACGCCACCCAGCCCTGAAAACCACGACCCTTACCCTCTGCACTCAACCCCCATCACCATGCAGTATAGCTGTCCTGAAGTGCAGCACTCACTGCACAACACACCAGACAGGACATACGCGAATCTGTGATTGTACTGTTCCCCACTCCACCGCCTTGTTTCTTTTCAATAAATAATTTTTTTTTCTTTTCAATAAATGGATTCTTTGGCTTTGAAAAAATTCTTTATTATTGCATAAAGTAAAAGACTCCTTAGCCCAGGAAATAAACAGGCACTGCAAGTCTGCTTGTCTGCTAAGCAGACACTGATTCCTAAAGATTGGAACTACTGCACTTCACTCCCGTGCAGGGCACCAGATATCACTGCTGGTTTTCAGCCTCAAATTGCTCCCTCAAGGCATCCCTAATCCTTGCAGCCCCGCGCTGGGCCCCTGTAATAGCCCTGCTCTCTGGCTGTGCAAATTCAGCCTCCAGGTGTTGAACCTCGGAGGTCCATGCCTGAGTGAAGCTTTCACCCTTCCCTTCACAAATATTATGGAGGGCACAGCACGCGGATATAACCGCGGGGATGCTGTTTTCGGCCAAGTCCAGCTTCCCATACAGAGATCGCCAGCGGCCCTTTAAATGGCCAAAGGCATGCTCCACAGTCATTCGGCACCGGCTCAGCCTGTAGTTGAACCGTTCCTTGCTGCTGTCAAGGCTCCCTGTGTAGGGTTTCATGAGCCACGGCATTAATGGGTAAGTGGGATCTCCAAGGATCACAATGGGCATTTCAACTTCCCCTACCGTGATCTTCCGCTCTGGGAAAAAAGTCCCGGCCTGCATCTTCCTGAACAGCCAAGTGTTCCGAAAGATGCGTGCGTCATGCACCTTTCTGGGCCAGCCTGTGTTAATGTCAATGAAATGCCCACGGTGATCCACAAGCGCCTGGAGAACCATAGAGAAATACCCCTTCCGATTAACGTACTCGGATCCTAGGTGGGGTGGTGCCGTGCCAGAATAGGAATGTGCATCCCATCTATCGCCCCTCCACAGTTAGGGAACCCCATTTGTGCAAAGCCATCCACTATTTCCTGCACGTTACCCAGAGTCACGGTTCTTCTGAGTAGGATGCGATTAATGGCCTTGCAAACTTGCATCAACACGATTCCAACGGTTGACTTTCCCACTCCAAACTGGTTTGCGACCGACCAGTAGCTGTCTGGAGTTGCCAGCTTCCAGATTGCAATAGCCACCCGCTTCTCCACTGGCAGGGCAGCTCTCAATCTCGTGTCCTTGCGCCGCAGGATGGGGGCGAGCTCCTCACACAGTCCCATGAAAGTGGCTTTTCTCATCCGAAAGTTCTGCAGCCACTGCTCGTCATCCCAGACTTCCATGACGATGTGATCCCACCACTCGGTGCTTGTTTCCCGAGCCCAAAAGTGGCGTTCCACGATGCTGAGCATGTCCGTGAATGCCACAAGCAATTTCGTGTCGTACGCGTTACGCGGCTCGATAGCATCGTCGGACTCCTCACCCTCACTCTCACTGTCACTTTGGATCTTAAGGAATAGTTCGACAGCCAAACGTGACGTGCTGGCGAGACTCGTCAGCATACGCCTCAGCAGTTCGGACTCCATTTCCCGCAGACAGATCGCGCTGCACAGAAACCGTTGAAAGATGGCGCCAAAGGTGGACGGAAACAAAGGGATTTCTGGGATGCGAAGCGATGCATCACGGGGCATTGGGACAGGACCCAGAATCCCCCGCACCCATGCCCCCTTTCCAAAACCCACGGCGCCAGAATGGGAAAAGGTGCTCTGTGGGATAGCTGCCCATAATGCACCGCTCCCAATAGCGCTGCAATTGCCGCAAATGTGGCCACGACAGTGCGCTGGGCAGCTGTCAGTGTGGACAGACTGCAGCGCTTTCCCTACTCAGTTGCACGAAGTCAGGTTTAACTCACAGCGCTGTACATCTGCAAGTGTAGCCAAGGCCTCAGTGCGTCTCCCTTCTGACTTGCAAGCCACCCCAAACCACAGTTCTCTTGTAGCCCTCGATTATTTCTCTTCAGCAGTTAAAACCAATCAAACTGTGACACGGATAAAATATCCTATCATTAGAATGAGATCACACAATTCATTTCCCTCTGTGATGTACACTATATTTGAACCAAAGACTCCAAAAGTAAAAGTCTATATTATAGCATCTTCCTGCATGTCACCACTTTAACACAACCTGGCACTGTGTTGGGATTTTGCATGCGAAACACATTGTTAGGGGGAAATGACAGCGCTGTGAATCAAAACCACATCCTCAGCTGGTGTAAATCATCATCACTTCATCGCCTCCAATAGAGCTATACTGATTTATACCAGCCAAGGATCTGGCCTCACATACAAAGAAATATTTGGCCTCCGTCATAGCAGTTCACTGCAAGGAAAATGCAACTAGGTTTGGCTACAAATACACATAAAGTTATTTCTGCTACAAGCATTTCTACAGTACCTTTGTCATTTTTATTAATTCAGATAAGTCCTTTGTAACCTGGAAGAAATGGCCAAACAAATCAAAGGGGAAAAGAATGGTGCCTAGACTTGCTCACCTAAATACATACAAAGAGCAACAGAATAATCAAATAATGAACCCTGTGGCATGAGATACATTTTGAGGGCAACGGAAGTGCCACACACCAAGGGTCTTGTACAACATATAAGGGGTGCTTTCCAATGTTATTAAATATATATTATATAATCTGCCTCTGAGATGATAGAGCTTAGAGGAATGTTGGAACACAAATTGAAAACTACTTGTTAAACAAGGTTAATTTGTTCTTATTCCACATTATAAAATAGCTTCAAACACTTCTAAACTAGGTCATTTGACAGCTCTGAAAGTACATGGTACAAGGCAGCTGTCTTTAGCAACAAGTTTATTGGAGAGTTTGATTGCATCCCAAAAGCATGATAGATATTTCTGACCATATCAAAGAAAATGCAACTGTTTTATCAAGTCACACTAATGAGACAGCTTGTTTAATTGAAATGCTTTAAATTACCATGTAGTACAGCATAAAAAAATCATTATTTTCATTAGATGAGCTAGTCGTTAGCCAAAAAATCCAAGTTACAAAACATCACTGCATGAGATAATAAATACGTTGTAAAAACCATTAAAATCAGGCTATTAAGAGGAATTTTCATTTAAAATATACAGTGATGTTAGTTGAGTGCAATCTCTAATCATATAAATCAGGTTTGGGCTGTGCTTAATTTGTGCCAGGCCTTGCCAGGGCTGAGCCCCGGCACCTCTGGGCTTGCTGCATTCTTTAGGAAAATAAAAAAATTGCTTGAGCCCTGACACCTAATTGCTCGAGCCCCGACACCTCTTTCATTACAAATTAAGCACTGGGTTTGGGTCTTTGAAAAGGACACTCTGATACCCATGGACAAAGGTCCTGATCCTGCTGTTACTGAAATCAGTGTCAAAACTCCTACTGGCTTTAGTCAGGGGATGATTTCTTTGATTATTGTATGTCATTATTCTGTAATAACAGCAGTTGTGGTAGCAACAGGTGAAGCTTAGAAGATTCTAAGGGCTCGTCCACACTACCACTTTTGTTGGTATAAATTATGTCAGTCTGGAGTGTGAAAAAACAGCCCCCAGAGTGACATAAGTTACACCAACAGAAGTGCTGGTGTGGACTGCACTATGTCGGTGAGAGAGCTTCTCCCACCGACATAGCTACCGCCACTCGTGGAGGTGGTTTTATTATATCGACAGGAGAACGGCTACACAAGCGATCTTACACCGGCTCAGCTGCATCAGTACAGCTGTGCCACTGTAAGCTTGCTAGTGTAGACAAGCTCTAAGGTTCAGAGACTTGTCTTATCCAGACGGTTTAAACTGCTTGGCTCAGATTCACTGCTTTGCACCTTGTGCAAAGTGGGTGTAAAATGCTCTCAAAACAGAAAGGTAACATTTTACACCTATTGTGCAAGGTTCAAATGTCTACACAAGGGTGCAAGGCTGTGGAGAATCTGGTGCTTTGCAAAATTTCCATTGTTTCCTGTTTATGGATAGGCCATGGGAATAGCCTCTCTCATGGTACGTCAACACTTTCCAATCCTGGGTGGAAGTGCAGAGGTACATGAAAATAAAAATATAATGAAGAGAGGAAAAAACCTCCAAACTCCTCATGCTGGGCCGCGGGATAGATTCCTGCTTGGCTTGACACACCTGAGGGAGGGATAGCATAAGAATATGGCACAACTACTGCAGAATATGGCCCCGGGAGCAAGTTCGTCATTATTTCAGAGTTCTAGATCAGGGGTCCTCAACCTTTTTCTTTCTGAGGCCCCCCCCCAACATGCTCTAAAAAACTCTACAGCCCACCTGTGCCACAACAACTGTTTTCTGCATATAAAAGCCAGGGCCGTCGATAGGGGGTAGTAAGCCGGGCAATTGCCTGGGGCCCCATGTCACAGGAGCCCCCGTAAAGCTAAGTTGCTCAGGCTTCTGCTTCAGCCCCGGGTGGTGGTGCTCAGGGCCCTGGGCTTCAGCCCTGCATGGCAGGGCTCAGGCTTTCTGCCCTAGGCCCCAGCGAGTCTAACACTGGCCCTGCTTGGCAGCCCCCCGAAACCTGCTCGTGGCCCCACAGGGGGCCCCAGACCCCTGGTTGAGAACCACTGTTCTAGATTAATGAAGACTTTTTACCCTCAATAATCTTTTTAATAATAATCCCCTCCCTATCAGAGAGGTACACATATATTATTTACTTGGCATCCACACAGGAGAAGTTGGGACAATCCCTAGACTGGTGGATCATTTAGCTAACTTCACTCATGCTCCTCTCCTCTTTGTAGATGGTGGACTACTCACCCTATGGGCCAAAATCAGGCCCTATGCAATATTTATGTGGAAATGAGCATACAGTAGATGCTACCAATGTGGCAGTAAAGTGAGCCAATATTCAGGCCTACCCAGGAATGGGCACCCCACCCCTTTCCACCCCACTGCTCAGATCATTCCTGCCAGAAACACACATAATCCCAATGAAGGAGGGTGCACAGGGGACCAAATCCCAGGAAGTAAAAGGCAGGGACCACCCCTTCTCCCACTCTGCAAGGGTCTCTGCAGAGGGCCTGAAGAGTGTGAACTCTGCAGGATTTGGGGGACAGGGTAGGAAAGCTGCACTGCACCAGGCTGCCTCTTCCTTTCCATTTCTGACGTCGAGTTATCGTCTGCTCTTCCCTTTTTATGTGGGTTTTGTTAAACACTTTTTGAATCCCTTTTTTTTCTCTCAGGGGCCAGCAGGGATGTGGCTTGCAGATTAGTACTAGTGTTAGCTCTATTTAATAGGCCTTTTTTTATCCCATTTAAGTAGAATAAAGAAGCTTCATTTGTTAGCTTAAAAAAATCAAGACTTTAATTCTTGATTATTGCTCCCCGGAGAACTCAGCTGGAGTTCTCTCATCATCACTGATCAACTCTGAACTTTTTGTTGTTTGCTATTCAATCTCAGTTGCTTTCATTGTTTTAGAGGCTTTCAGCATTACAGAAGCAAAGGATGGGACTCCAACGACAGGATGGGAAAGTCCCCACAGCAATAGGGAAATGTTACATAGGATTCAGCTGCACCCCTCCTCTCCATAAAGACACACATTTACATTAAATTAAAATTAATGAGTTGCATATTTTAATGATAGTGGTAATCATTCTGCATGGATCATTCTCACCATAATTTTAAATTTACTATTTCTTCTTCCCCCCCCCCCTTTTTTTTGACAGATCTTCAACCAATTTCTTGTATTTCATGCCAGAGAAGAGATTTTATTTGGGACCAATATAAAAATCCCTCTAATTCCTGAGAAACTCTGTTAGTAAACAGCTCTGGATCACCATCTGGTGAACTGGGAAGCAACCACTGCTGCATTGAAATCACTGGAATGGAATCTGCTTATGCTAGGGATGAATTTACCCCATTGCTTTTCCAATTATAATTTTCTCTAAGAGGTCAGTCAGTCCATTTGCCATGGGAATCAGGATGGATCCCAGCTTTGCAAACCACTTTGCTAGTTCAGAAACAGTTCATTCAGTCTTTTTACCTGATTGCTTGTGCCTGACATCTCTGGAGCTTAGTGACCAAACACTAGGGTAGATTTGTCCTGTGAGTACCATCCTTCACCCAGTGGCTGGATGTGCTTTGGGTGTATTCATGTTAAGGTGGCTGAAACTCAAGCTGTGACTCTAAACATATGTAGGAAGCTGTCATAGTAGGGGACGCAAATAGAAGCCTCCCCAGAACCAGCACAATTATGAGCTGTGCAAAGCCTTTCTTATCTGCATGTCACATATTGTATAATTTAGTAGCATATCAGACCCTTTGGAGGGATTTATTTTGCAGAAATAATGCAAAATGTGTGAAATCCATTCAGACACTAGCTTCAGCAACAAGATCTTACATCTGCAGGGCTCAGCTATGCCTCCACAGAGGCTGAGCCAGGGTGCAGAAGGGGCACTGTCCAACTAGCAGTTCCTCCAGAGGTGATAGGGATGTAAAATATCATTTAAAAAGTTAACCGTTTAAACGATATCATTTTACTCATTTAAACATTTAACCAATTAAAGGGAGAGGGGGCTGGGGCTGCTGGGGTCGGCGGGCCGATCAGCCCGGGGGTTAACGGTTAAGGCAGGTTAACTGATAAGACTAATGTTAACTGGTTAATATTTTACATCCCTAATAGGAGAGCATGCTGGGCAGATGGCCTTTCTATATCTGTCGAAAAGGTGTAGTGCAGTTTTGCTGGTGTTCAGGAGAATGGGTAATAGATGCATCACACTCAGGTGCCACTCTTTCTGGAGTTGCTAGCACTGCTAGCACTGCTAGCAACCTTACTCAGCTGCCCTGACTTGCATCTGCCAAGGTCTGCAGCTAAACTTTGTTTTCCTCTTGCTATGGGTGCACTATGAGACAAGAGCAGCCTGCATCCTCTGCACTTGCCTGTGCTGGAGCAGTCACAATTTGACTCATATAATAGCTTTTATCCCAAAGCAGTTTGAAAATTATGCACATATAGGAATCACAAAGACACTCTGCGGCAATGAACAGCAGTGAGAGAGAATTTTTTGGCAAAGGACAAACACCTGCTTTTATGAAGTGCCACAGGACCTTTAATGTCCACATGGAGCAGACTCTTGTCTTTTAACTCGAAAAGATCACCCCTGAGTAAACTGCCTGGAACTCAACTTTTCTACTTAAGGTAGAAGGCCTGAGATTGTCAGAATGTAAACCTATCATTCCATCAAACTCAGGAATTTCATACGTGGTGCTTTTGCCACTTCCCTGTTCTCCCTTCATGCAGAATAGCTTGTATGATCTAAATGAAAATCTAGTCCAACTCCTCCCCAAAATTAGACAGTTTAGTAAACAAGGCAGAAATAATGTACCTTTACACAGGGAAACCTGCCAAACTCTAGCTGCATCAGAAACAGGATGATTTAGAAATAGCAATAGGCAAATAAGAAACAAGCTAGGGATATGAAAACCAGTTTGAAAAAAAATAAGAACTTTCCTCCTCTCTCCCTCAAAACCTTTGTTCTCCCACTTGAAGAGAATCTTTTTAGGGGATGAAATAAGTTTGTCTAATTTTCTTTTAAATTACTCTGCATTTCCATACAGCTCTGCGCACACATGGGTTTTCTCTAGAAGTGGGAAGCACTGAAATGTCAAAAAAAGGCCATTTGTTCCCTTGATATTTCCAGTCCTACCAGAAGCAGGAAGTAGCCATAATCTCACCAGAGATCCTGTTCTTATGTGATTTTCAGTCCAGCTTTTCCAGGCCTGGGAGGATTGGAATCAGCATCCATACTTATTGGGAGTTTCTTCAAAATGAACTTCCAAATCCTCTGAGCTTTGTCCATATTAATAATGATACACTTTGGGGATGTGCTACTTTCAAGTCTTTATCCCCATGATAAAAAGAAGAATATAATGGGCCACTTTCACTTACAAGGTTAAGTCATGCTGCATAGCAGTGGGAATCCTTTGGTTTCAATAGGAGTTGCAGGTTCTCAGTGCTTCTGAAAATCAGGCCACTTTTATTTAGGAGCCAAAATATGGAGGTAGGACCCTAAATTTAGACGCCCCTGCTTTAAACATTGTGGATGTAACTTTTTTGAGTCTCAATTCCCCACATCTATTAAATACAGGGCTGTTGTGAAGCTTAATTAATTATTTGTAAAGAATTTAGTAGAAAGTGCTTTAGAAATACAGAGTTCTTATTAATTACTATTTTTCCCTGCCTTGCCTCTGGTATTCATCGCAGGTTGTTTCTCTCCTCTGCAGTTTTCCCACTCTAATTACTTGAAAATGTTTATTCCTTTGCAAAGTCAAGGTGGCAGATCTTTATTTATTTATTTATTTATTTAGGCTAGATGAAATTGTTCTCATTGCTGTTTCCTAGCAGGTTTTTCTGAGCATGGTTATTTGATTTAAGTTTTACCCGCTGAAATTTGAGTTGATTAGTTTAACCTAGAAAGAGAAGACACATTGCTATATTATGTTGTGTTCCATATGAGACTCTCCTGGCACCATCACATCTCAGAAATATTTTGTACATATCAGGTTTTCAGTTAGCATTGTTCTGAGTATTTTGAAAACTCTGCCTTCACTTACTGAACTTGCACACAGTAGGGGTCTAAATGGATCAGCGTTGATACTTTTAAGCTTGGCAAGTAAAAAATATTTTTTGAACTGAAATGTCTGATAACAACTGCAGTTTGTGATTTGGAGGCAGGGTAGGGGTTAAATTGTGAGATAGCTGAATGTAGAAAATAGCAGTATAAAATTATTCTTATTATTCACAGTGAATAAGGGCAACTTAGATTTTTCCCTGCAGTTGAACTCATCGTCAATAGAGGGCAGTACAGGATGAAAAAGTAATCACAACTCAACCTATTCTGTTTGTTGCCTTCAGCACCAGTTCACTAATTTTCTTTTAACGCACTTTGAAAATGACCCTTTCATCTTGAAAAACAAGGAATCTGCAATGCTGCCCATATGTGTGACATGCTGCCGCCACTCAAATATCCTCCTCCTCCTGCATCACTCACATTATCAACGCAGTTTTAAGTTGCGCTCTGTGTATGTTTATGTGCCATCCAAGGAGGAAGGAGGCAGAGGGCCAGGGGAATAAGGACCTTCCTTTCAGGAGAAAGTCGCTAGTCACGTTCATTTCCAAGAGAAGAGTCCTGCCATTATTCCCTGCCTGCAGTCACTCTCAGTGACGGGTATAGTATATCTCTGTAACAGTTTATTTAATTATTAGTTCATATCAGTCCTTTTTGGATGCAGCACCAAATTCTCTCAGTGAAAACAAATGCACAGGACTTTCCCAAGTGTAGAAATGCATCCACCAGTATAAGCTACCCCTGTGAATGTTCATGTTTATCTTCACTGATATGGACATGTTCAGTATATTGTTTATGGGGCAAGAGACAAAGAGCATGAGTAAGAGGGCTGGGGAAAAAATTGTTTGTGGGGCTGGATGAGGGGAGTCAAGGAATTCCTCTGGAGCATCTGCACCAGAGCAGCCTGTTTACCTCCACCCCACCAAGTTGTGGTTTAATACCCCCCTTAGTTTTAATAATCCATCCCTACAGTTGATGCCACTCCCAAAATGGCTGGAAGGCTCACTAGAGAGCAACGCAAGGCGCTGCCTTCTCCCCTTGTCCCCAGCGGCTGAGCTCATCGACTTTATAGTTAACCTGCTACAGCATTTCTGTTCAAAGCTGAAAACATCCCCACCAGTGATGCTGCCCGATACACTTGGGTTCCAGCTATGAGTGTTCCCTCCTGCAGATGTATCAGCACAGCAACTCAGTAGCACATTCTCCCAGGAGATGCTGAGACTGGTTGGGACAGTAAATAATTAGCTTTTCTGCCTTTAGCTATAGAAATGATTATGAATTTTTAAGCATTGTGAGTGATTGAAGCCATTTCTGTTTGCTTTCTTCTAGTCACATTGCAGACTTTAAGGAAAATACCCTTAGAGCAGGTTGACATGCTGGTAGAAAAACATAAAGGTGCAAAGGGGGCTAAAGTCAGGGGGCAAGTCACTGAGCATTCGGAGCTGGGGAGGAAGTCAAGATAAAAGGGGACTTCATAATAAAGGTGAATCTTGCTTGTTCAGTCCTGGCTTTATCTGATAATGGATTACTCCCCAAGCAGGTTGATAATATTAGCTCCTGGGAAGTTATTTTTGAGTGGGAGCTCATGGTTTGGCAGAAGTCACTTTTTCTTTAATTTAGTTTTTTTTTTAAATGTATCCTGAATTTTCTTAAATTAAAATACTGGTGTAAGGTAATGAACTGACAGCAGCAGAAACTTGCATTCTCTATTTAGACACAGACCAGGTATATCTAGACAGCACCACCTCCCCCATATTCCTCTCAATTCTGATCTGGATTGGCATTCTCTATGCATAAGAGGTCTCCAGGCCCATTTGATTCTTGGCCTCTCTGCTGAGACTGCCAGCAAGGGGGCTAATGAGTGCCAACAGCTGTGATACTACTAGTGTTATGCTTATAAGAAGCACACACAGTCTTTTTCAAGGGGATAAGGCAATACGCCGTGTTTATTGAGAGTACAATTTAAGCATCAAAATCAGCATATGCTTCCATTCACACACACACCCACACCTCTGTCGGATGCGTCCAACAGAGACCCAGCTCCTCCCCTCCCTTGTGTGCAGTTTCAGCTGGCCACTGGAACTGACCGAGCAACACTAAGGACTGATAACTATAAGATCCAGCTGCAGGACCTTTTGGTGTGTGTGTGTGTGTGTGTGTGTGTGTGTATGAATGGAAGCATATGCTGATTTTGATGCTTAAACTGTACTCTCAAGAAATGCAGTGTATTGCCTTATCCCCTTGAAAAAGATTCTGTGTGCTTCTTATAAGCATAACACTAGCAGCTTTATTACACAGACACCTGTCAACTAAGAACAGAAATGAGCCCACCAATGTATTTCGCATGGACCACCAAGCAGCCTTCAGATGGTAGTGACTTTCAGTTACTACCAGCCTGGGCCAAATTCAAAGCAGTGGCTTCTTGACACATTGTGCAGCTGGCAAACTTTCTCTTCTGGCTGTTGACCTTACTGCAGCAATCCATTCCTTTAGTGGCTCCTAGACTTGTGTGTTGCCCTTTATTTGGGGCCATCCTTGAAAATTAGTCATAGGCTGCAGTTATTGCAGAATATAGAAGAATGACCAGTCGAGGGGGACTTTCACCTGCACACTGCAACCCACAATCCCCATTATTCGGGGAGGACCTGATTTGAGGGCCTTGAGCCAAGGCCCACTGAAGTCAATGAGAGAATTTCTATTGACATCAATGGGCTTTGGATCAAGGCCCAACTGTACTTCAAGGTTTTACATATACAACCTCTTACCTGTTGACTTTTGTCCCATCTTGTCAGTCGAGATAATCATTAGTAATGAATTATAAATTAATGAGGGCTCCATGAAATTTGTTTTCCAAGATAACAGCAATATGGAAATCAATTTTCCAAACATTCCCTATTCATCTACTATATCCTTTGACTGTTTAACTCTCGCAATTTGCTAGGTGTCTAAGCAGCTTCTTCAATCTGCTCCTGATTTTATCTGCACTTCCAGCTTTTCACCTTTACCCATCAACTGGCTGCACCAATGGGCATTTTGCCTACATCAAAGTTTATCAATGAAAACCTCAGTCCATCTTTGAAATCCTAGCAGCTCATTTTGTAATCAGAACAGCAAAACAAACCATGACACCAGCTGTTGAGATGAACTGAAGAGTCTGCTACATTGGCACAAGGCTAACTTGATTTCACAGCATCCTGAAGGTGGCAGTCAGGGCACAGAACATTTGGTCCAATGCACTGGTACCATGGTCACCCTATCTCATAGCTCATGTGGTTATGGTTGTTGGAAAGACTGGAGTGACCTGTGATTGAAAATTGGGCTTTCTAAAATACCAATGGTATAAGCTGCAGTGAGTTCTTCAAAGTCCTGGAAGAGGAAGTCTGAAACAATAGCTCCTGTGGGAAGGATTTTCTTGCATTGATCATGGTGAGAAAAGCTAAGAGACTGAACTTTACAAAAAGAAGCATAAGCTCATACTAAACAAGAAACATCAATTCTACTTTCAGTGCTGTGTCAAACCAGTGCTATTCCCAAAATGATTTCCTTCAAAGTCAACTCAATGCAGAGGTGTTCTGCAGAAAAGATTTTATTTTTTTCTATCATTAAAAACGGTGACCTCAACTGGATGGGTAGGATGCTGACAACTGATTTACCCACCCACTTTCTCTCTCGGAATCCTCTCATTTAGAACCACATGTAAACGACTCACATGGTAGCACTTACCTTAAGCAGTTTTCAGCTGCAGACAACCTAAACAGGTGCTTCAGCCATATTGGGCCACTCCATTGGCAAAAAAGCCACCCTAATTCTGGAGGATCCAGGCCCCAGAGGATCTCCCCTATATAAAGGCATCTCCAGGGGATGTAGCCACTGTGCATTTCTTATGCCACCCCCTTCATGGCTCCCACTTATGGGATGTGGCTGAATAAGAGGAGGGCATGGCTGGGGCTTCCCTAAGCCCCTCTTCCCCTGGCTTTCAGAACTGCTACTTGGGACTACTGGTAACTGTGGCAAGGAACTGGCACAACAGCACTGACTCAGGAACAGGGTTGCTCAAAGGGCATCTTTCATATCCCCCATACTCAACTCTGCTGGGCACTGCTTGACCACAACTGACACTCTGTCCCTAACAATGTGTCATATACCTGCATGAGGCCTTGGCATCAAGAAATCTGTTCTCTGCCCTCCAGAATTTTCTGTAGCATACTGACAGTTTACTTTGCAGTGGTACTTGTTAAAAAAAAAAAGACCAAGACAAGTGGCACAAAGGAAGTGGCTTGTCATATTGCTCTTCACTAGTTGCAGTGTCCCCTTTACAAAATGCTCACATAGACATTCCAGTCAGATCACTGAGGCACCAAATTTTAAACTTTTCTCACTTCCCATTATTTATTTGTTTATTTAACTATTTATGGCTGGATGCTGTGGCCTTTTCTCAGGCAGAATTCCTGATGACGTTTTCAATGGGACCTGAGCATGCATCTCAAAACACTGTGCAATAAAAGCCAAAATACAAAATCTTAACGATAATCAAAAAGACTTACCCAGCCCAAGTACACAGCCAGATAGAATCAAAGAGTCTGGGGTAGAAGGAAACCAAGTAGCCCTCAAGGCATGAGCCGCTGTCCCACAGAGATGAAATGCCAACTGAGAGAAAGGGTGGGAGAAACGGAAGGCAGCAGATTCAGAAGAAAAAAAGCCAGGGGGCCAAAAAACAGATAAGGATTTGGCAAACAGACCAACTATGTTGTGCTGACATCTGGGGTGAGTCGACTGGTCATGTTAGGACAAGAACACACCGCTCATGGGATTTTCAGAAGCACTCAGTCTTGGCATAACTCTGCTCCTGTTAAAGTCAATGGGAGTTTTATCATTGACTTCAGTGAGAGCAGATGGTGACTGTTCATGAAAACCCCATCCTGCTTGTAGTTTTGCAATAGCCAGATTCATACAACCGTAGAATTCAAAACAACCTTGTGTGACAGACCCAGACCAGTGGGGTACAGGAGTCTGGTAGAGGGCAAATATACTGGTCACTGGATGAGTAGTTTTCTGTTCCCTGAGTGACCAGACCAGGGGCTGCACTAGAGTAATCAGGAACCTGCTAGAACCAGTTAAGGCAGGCAGGCTAATTAGGACACCTGGAGCCAATTAAGAAGAAGCTTCTAGAATCAATTAAGGCAGGCTAATCAGGGCACCTGGGTTTTAAAAAGGAGCTCACTTCGGTTTGTGGTGGGAGTGTGAGGAGCTGGGAGCAAGAGGCGTGAGGAGCTGAGAGTGAGAGGGTGAGGGTGTGCTGCTGGAGGACTGAGGAGCACAAGCTTTATCAGACACCAGGAGGAAGGTCCTGTGGTGAGAATAAGGAAGGTGTTTGGAGGAGGCCATGGGGAAGTAGCCCAGGGAGTTGTAGCTGTCATGCAGCTGTTACAGGAGGCACTATAGGCAGCTGCAATCCACAGGGCCCTGGGCTGGAACCCGGAGTAGAGGGCGGGCCTGGGTTCCCCCCAAACCTCCCAATTGACCTGGGCTGTGGGTTCTTCCAGAGGGAAAGGTCTCTGGGCTGTTCCCCAACCCACATGGTGAATTTCTGAGGCAAGAAAATCCGCCAATAAGCGCAGGACCCACCAAGATAGAGGAGGAACTTTGTCACACTGGTGTCAGGAGTGGGATCTTGGGGTGCACAGCGCGGCGGAAGAAGGAGGGTGATTTTAAAAAAAACAACAAAAACAAAAAAAAAAGGGAGAGGGTTTATTTTTTTTTCCACCACAATGGATGACGTAGTGCGGGCACTGATACAAGCTACGGCGGCCCAGCAGGAGGCTACCCGTGTCCAGGCAGCCGCCCAACAGGAGGCAGTGCGGCTGCAGCAAGGGACTAATCACCTGCTGATGGACCAGGCTGCTAAGACCGAGCTATGTTGTGGGAACTGGTAAACCAGGTAAAGTCCCTTACAGAGCTGAATCGCGGCCATGATGGGACGCGGCTCATACGGGCCAGCCATTGGCTGCAGAAAATGACACGGGAGGATGATGTAGAGGCATACCTTCTAGCCTTTGAGAGGACAGCCCTACGGGAGGTCTGGCCTTGAGATCAGTGGTCTGGCATCCTTGCCCCATTCCTGTGTGGGGAGGCCCAGAAGGCCTACCATGATCTGCCTGAAGAGGCTGCGGCAGACTACCCCCAGCTGAAAGCGGAGATCCTGGCCAGATCTGGGGTAACGACAGCAGTGCGGACCCAGCAGTATCACGGTTGGAGGTATCAGGAAGACAAAACCCCGCGGTCCCAATTGTATGACCTCATCCATCTCGCACGAAAGTGGTTGCAAACAGAGTCCCGGAGTCCGGAAGAGATACTAGCGGTTCTGGTCATCGACCGATACATGAGGGGACTACCACCAGACCTTCGTGCCTGGGTAAGCCAGAACGAACCCTCCACCTATGATGAGGTTGTCGCCCTGGTAGAGAGGCGAAGGACAGCGAGGGAGCTGACCCAACCAGTTAAGGAAGAGGCACCCCGGGGTAAACTAGCAGTACCAAGCCCTAAAGTTCGGGTGACTGGGCCACCAGGAGGGCCCAGGTGGAAAAAGAGAGAGGCTGAAGGCCCATCAGAGGCCACGAAGAGTCGGAGCACTGAGGGAGAAGAGGATCGTGATGTTAGACTGCCCAAACCAAGAGACCGGGGAACACCTAGGGCTCCATACAGATGTTATGCCTGCGGGGAGTGGGGATACATAGCTGCACAGTGTCCCAATGCTGAGGAGCCTATGCAATGTAACCTGGGGAACTGGGCAGATCCATGCTCCCTAATCCACCTTGTGGGGGTCTCACTAACCCCACATATGTATACCAGACCAGTGAAACTAAATGGGGTAGGGACCACGGCACTGGTTGACTTGGGGAGTGCTATCACGCTTATCTCAGGGAAGCTCGTGAAGCGTAGTCAGCTGCTGCAGGCTAAACATACAGGGATAACATGTGTCCATGGGACAGTTAGTTACTACCCCACCATCCCAGTAAAAATCAAGATCCAAGGGAACACTACTGAGTAGCAGCAGGTGTAGTCCCTAAACTCCCATACCCGGTGCTCATAGGGAGGGACTTCCCAGGGTTTGGAAACTTACTCCCAGTAGGGGGATTGGAGAAAGATGGGGACCCTAAAATTGGTGAGGCATCCACAGCAGACTGTCAACCCCCAATCTTCTCTGAAATATCCCCAGATTTGTTCTCCACTCCCAGACAAGGTAGAAAGACAAAAAGGGAAAGAAGAGCAGCTAAGGCCTTGGGAACCCGAATACTGACCCAACGCCAGAGGGTCGCTCTTGTAGGTAGGCAGACCCGCGCAGCTGAAAAGGAGGCCACGCAGGAGGGAGAAGCACCTGAATCTGACCCCCACCCTAATGCTTCTGAACCAGTAGAGGCAACAGAGACTGGGCCCCTAGATCTTGGGCAGATTAGCCCCGGGAGAGGAAATTTTGGACGGGACCAGGCAGAAGACCCAAGGTATGACAACATTAGGAAGGAGGTGACTGAAATAGATGGGGTCCCCGTGGAAGGGAAAACCCAGGGACCAGGACCCTACTTCATAATGAAAAAAGATCTCTTATACCGGGTTGCACCAGTACAGGGGCAGAAGGTACAGCAGATCCTAGTACCAGAATGCTGTATTAAGTCTGGCTCATAGCGATCTTTTTGGGGAGCATTTGGGGGTAGAGAAGACCCTGGCACGAGTCCTACAACGGTTCTTCTGGCCCGGAGTACATGAAGAAGTGCGGAGGTACTGTGCCTCCTGCCCGGAGTTTCAGCTGCACAGTCCCCGTCCCCACTTGAGGGCACCTTTAGTACTCCTTCCCATCATAGAGGTCCCCTTCGAGCGAATAGCCATGGACCTAGTGGGACCCCTGGAGAAGACAGCTCGGGGCCACCAATATATACTTGTTGTTTTGGACTATGCTACTCGCTACCCAGAAGCCATCCCCCTGCGGAACACGGCCTCTAAAACTATAGCCAAAGAGCTAGTGGGAATCTTTGCCCAAATGGGGCTACCGAAGGAGATATTAACCAACCAAAAGGAACCCCATTTATGTCAAAGCTAATGAAGGACCTCTGTACGCTGCTCCATATACATACCCTGAGAACTTCGGTCTACCATCCACAGACTGATGGGTTGGTAGAAAGGTTTAACCGAACCCTCAAGGCTATGATAAGGAAGGTGGTAAGTCGGGACGGGAAGGATTGGGACACCCTACTACCTTACCTTATGTTCGCTATCCGGGAGGTACCACAGGCCTCAACTGGGTTTTCCCACTTTGAGTTATTATACAGGCGTCACCCCCGTGGCATACTAGATATTGCCAAAGAGATCTGGGAAGAGGAACCCAATGAGGGGAGAAATATAATAGAGCATGTAATGCAGATGCGAGACCGGATAGCCCGGGTTACCCCTATTGTATGGGAACATTTGGAGAAGGCACAGGAGGTCCAGCGAATCCATTACAATCACCAGGCAAAAGTGCAACAGTTCCAACCAGGGGATCGGGTTATGGTGTTGGTACCCACGGCAGAAAGCAAGCTTCTGGCCCAATGGCAGGGGCTCTATGAGGCGGTTTAAACCGTGGGGGAAGTAACCTACAAGGTGCGGCAGCCAGGACGCAGAAAACAAGAACAGATTTATCACGCTTTTAAGAACAAGTTAGACAAATTCCTGTCAGGGATGGTCTAGGTATACTTGATCCTGCCTCTGTGCAGGAGTCTGGAACAGATGACTTCTTGAGGTCCTTTCCAGACCTACATTTCTATGATTTTATGATATCTGAATCAGAAGTGGTCTCCTCTGCTATTAATAATGATAACCTGGGTAATTATAGGCCTGTCAGCTTGACATCGATCCTGGACAAGATAATGGAGCAGCTGATATGGGACTTGATTAATAAAGAATTAAAGGAGGGTAACATAAGTAATGCAAATCAGCATGGGTTTATGTTCTGTCAAACTAACCTGATATATTTTTTTTTATGAGATTACAAGTTTGGTTGATAAAGGTAACAGTGTTGATGTAATATACTTAGACTTCTGTAAGGCATTTGACTTGGTATCATGCGACATTTTGATTAAAAATTAGAATGATATCAAATTAACATGGCATACATTAAATGGATTAAAAATTGGCTAACTGATAGGTCTCAAAATGAAATGTAAATGGGGAACCATCTAAGTCTATTTAGCTTAACAAAAAGAAGGTTAAGGGGTGACAATTACAGTCTATAAGTACTTACATGGAGCACAAATATTTAATAATCGGCTCTTCAATTTAACAGAAAAAGGTAAAAAACAATCCAATAGCCGGAAGTCGGAGCTAGACAAATTCAGACTGGAAATAAGGTGTAAATCTTTAATGGTGAGAGTAATTTAACCATTGGAACAATTTACCAAGAGTCACGGTGGATTCTCCACTGCTGACATTTTTAAAATCAAGATTGGATGTTTTTCTAAAAAATATGCTCTAGGAATTTTTTTTTCTTTGGTGGGGGGAGTTTTATGGCCTGTGTTATACAGGAGGTCAAACTAGATCAGGGGTTCTCAAACTGGAGGTCAGGACCCCTCAGGGGGTCACGAGGTTATTACATGGGGGGGAGGTTTGCGAGCTGTCAGCCTGAACCCCAAACCAGGGCCGGCTCTGGCTTTTTTGCCGCCCTAGGCAAAAAAGCCACCCGCCGCTCCTCCCCCCCC
>NW_020665057.1:4652683-4769486 GCF_002925995.2 Terrapene triunguis | reverse complement strand
CCGCCCCAAGCACATGCTTGGTGGGCTGGTGCCTGGAGCCGGCCCTGCCCCAAACCCTGTTTTGCATCCAGCATTTATAATGGTGATAAATATATAAAAAAGTGTTTTTAATTTATAAGGGAGGGTCGCACTCAGAGGCTTGCTATGTGAAAGGGGTCACCAGTAAAAAAGTTCGAGAACCACTGAACTAGATGATCAAAATGGTCCCTTCTGGCCTTGAAATCTATGAATAAGCTTGTGATTTTTGTTTGTAATTTACTCAGAAAAGCTCAAGTAGGACGCAGACTCTAGTTTCCAAAGATTTCTTGCCTTTCTGTGGGCTGACTGAGGTCCTGTGAGTTGCCCAGGGAAACGTAATCTCATCAATAGCTCATCTCAGATTATAGCCTGTTGCCCAGGACCTTCCTTGACTGCAGTACTTCGCTTAACCTTGTTGACCCCAGTGTCTGCAGTCACTTGGCTAAGTCACAGCAACGGTATCTCCCACCCACTGGCTCTTCCTGGGCTGCTTCAGACACGGGGAGAGAGGACTGAGTTCCGTTTTGTCTGCAGCAGAGTTCCTTTCAATGATTGAAAAATGGGCCAAACTCATCCTGGGTGTAAGATCACTGGCAAGAATGGGGTTACTTACAACTAGGGTAAAATTTGGCCCAGTGACTTTAGCATGCTTTCTTCTAGGTGTTTGCATTATTGAGACTGGATGGGAGAAAAATTCCTCATAGCCTCTTTCAAACACCTCAACAGAGAGCCAGGCCTGAGTGCTGTAAAGAATGTGCTGTTACCCCCAAGGGATCAGAGACAGTGTAATAACAGAGAAAGAGCCTTATACAGAAGGGGAATGTTAAATGTAGCTAAACCAAACATTTCTTTTCCTTTCCTTTGGGATAAGATTCTTTCCCATGGAAACTAAGGTTGTGCCCCTACATGTGCAGCCTGGGGAGAGATGCTTTGATGTGAAAGAGGATCCCGGTAAAGTACCGGATACAGAAGCCAATGTGAAAACAGGAGGAACTTCCAGAAGCAGGAAAAAGCATTGTCCCAGAGAAGGCTTATTTCATTCCCTTTCAGTCATCATTCAGACTGTCTGGTTAGTTTCCTCCTGCTGGTCACTCTGCTGTGAGGAGAGTCCTGCCTTAATCATGGGGCAAAAGTTGATACATTTGATGAGTTTGTCAAAGTGAAAATATCAGATTTCATGGTGTGACCTAGATACCAAAAATGAAATGAAAACTCTGTGCATTATGAGCCAAATTCTGCTCTGTCACACTACTGCAAACCAGAGCAACCACATCTATCTCAGTGAAGCTATTCTGGATTTACACTGGTGTAACTGTGAGCACAATTTGGCCCAATATGTTGTATGAAAGATACAAAGAAAGGAAAGTGAATATAAACGTTTGATACTTGCTGGTACGTGCAACCTATAATGTCAAAGTCGCAGTTTGAGACATATGGAGCCCCTATCCAAGAGGGAGGCTAATTTGTGGAGCCCCTCCTTCAGTTTTCAAATGTGTGTGTCACAGTAGGATCTGCCACTGTCTGAATGCAATGACCAGTGACCACTTCGCTCAGTGGTTTTCAACCTTTCCAGACTACTGTACCTCTTTCAGGAGTCTGATTTGTGTTGCGTACCCCCAAGGTACACCTCGCTTAGAAACTACTTGTTTACACAATCAGACATAAAAATACAGAAGTGTCACAGCACAGCACTGTTACTGAAAAATTGCTTTCTTTCTCACTTTTACCATATAATTATAAAATAAATCATGTGGAATATAAATATTGTACTTACATTTCAGGGTATAGTATATAGAGCGGTATAAACAAGTAATTGTCTGTATGAAATTTTAGTTTGTACTGGCTTCGCTAGTGCTTTTTATGTAGTCTGTTGTAAAACTAGGCAAATATCTAGATGAGTTGATGTACCCCCTGGAAGACCTCTGTGTACCCGAACCACTGGCCTAGCTAACCCTAGTAAGTGAAAAGTAGTGCACTCTCTGTGGGCCCCTAGTCTTCTTCCTCTGTCTGATCACCACATGGTAACAGGCTCTTTCCCCATACCTTCTTCCCCCTTCTGGGAGGTTTAGTGCTGACACTGGTGTTAGACTCAAACACTCCTTGTGCTCAAGGTAGTGCAAGGGTTAGTATTCCATGGTGTGCAAGGAGTGGAAGTTCTCTGAGATCTCCCCTCTTGGGCATCCAGGCAGACAGACTCTGGTCACAATCAGGCCCCAAATCTCTTCAGTCACAGCAAAGTACTGGCCAAGAAAATTTCCTTTCATATAATTTGTCTCTTTTCTCAAGTTTTCTTTTGTATGAAAATTCCCCTTAATAGTTGTTCTAAGGAAGCTGATTTGCGAGGTCAGATATTATTTGTTCCAGAGTGTCTACACAACCTGAGAAAGGATTTCAAGGCTGAGCCCGCAAGCAGTCATGCAAAAGTGCATCATCATTTTCTATACCCACTCAATTGTGATGACTTGTCAAAGATGTAACAAAAGACCTGTCAGCACTTCCACTACAAAGTCCTATTTGCGGAGGTTTAAAGCTATTATAAACTGCATCCCAGAGTGAAATCTGGCGCACAGCTTTGCAGTCAGAACATTTTTTAAAAATTAAATTGTTTATTAAGATTATGTATTAAAGTTATTTCAGTGATAACTTAAGGGGACTTCCTTTTTAAGAGGCCATCAAACTTCTGAGACTAATAGCCCATAATACACTTATTACTGAGTTAGCATGAAGAACCCTCATGTGACTATTGTTGTTATTATGAAATGTGCTCACCATCCTCTCACCCTTACGTTATAACCCTACTGCTCTGCCTACTGTTTTCAGCACTCTCTGTGCAGATACCCACCACAGCATTCCATCTGGCTTTAGGAACCCACAGCTTTGGCTGAAACCATTGCAAATTGTGGGTGCTTAGCACCCCTTGCGATCAGGACCTATGGCCAACCTTTTCAGAAGTCTCCACTAATTCTGCTTGCCTCCATTTCTGAATACCCAGCTGAGACATACTAGGTGTCTCAAGATGGGTATACAGAATTTGAGGCCCCCGGCAAATTAGAGGCCTCCTTTGAAAAGTTGTTTGTAAACTCTCTCTGCCTGAATTTCCCTGTCTGTACAATGGGGGCAGTAATATCTTCCTACTTCACAGGGGTGCTCCAAGGCTTAATGTTCTTAATGAACATTGAGATTCCCAGATGGAAGGCATTAGAAAAATGAACATATTCTTACAGTGCCAAAGCCTGAGGTCTTACTCAGCCCTTATTCTGGCAAGTTTCCCTTGACTTGAGTAAAAGTCAAGTAAAAACAGAGTAAGGACCTCAGAATGTTGTCTATATTATTCAGTCAATGTTATGCATGTTTCCCATTTCTGGGCATAAAAATATACTAACACAGGCTAATTTTTTAGGGCCCAATTGTGAGCTGTTTACTCACAAACCTGAGGAGTTACTGACATGAGTAGTTCCATCCAAGTCAATAGGACTACTCATGTGAGCACTTGCTCACTAATCAAAGCAATCTGTTCCCATTAATAATACTTTAAAAAGGAGCTGAGAAAGATGAGGTCAGAAGGTAGATTCAGTTTAATAAACGTTTTTCTTTTACCTGAGTTTTCTGTTCTGTTCTTTTATCTCTTTATCAAGGAAGCTGAATTCTAACATGCCTCAGGGTACAATAAACAACAGAAGGTGACAGAATTGCTGCTCATTACTGCATGACAGGTGAGTCACCCACTAGCTGTTATCTATGTTATTGGGACAGATCACTTGAGGGCTGGATCTGAAAACACCCCAACCCACAAAATGCACCAGTGTAAAAATTTCATGATGTGACATGTTTGTCTCTTTATTTCTATTTAAGTTTCATTAATAAAATTTACAGTTACAATAATGTAATGAGGGGCATCTGTGCAGCATGTTTAAAGTGACACCTGTGCCACATTCTCATTAAGGCTCTGCTAGTATCCCTGGGCAAGAGTCCACAACACTCACTCAAATTGCATAGCCATTGCTCGTGAGTCCCATAGACTAAGATCAGATAACTCATGTTCCACTCTTAATGCTAATATTGATCCTTCTCTCAATATACATTGTTTTGAATTAAATACCATTTGTCATATTGTTTGTGTGGGATGGAAGGATGCTTTCATTGTCAAATTCATGGGACCCACATGAGGATGCGATGGGTAGGCTATTCCTGTGAGCAATATCTTAACCATTAAAGATGACCACACAAACATACTCTACCAAATGCAGACTGCTCCGTTATCATTTCTTTCACACAATGTCTAGATCAGATGGGACACTGCTCAGAAACTCAAAGAGAGACGCAGTGAATGGAGAAGACTGTTCTGGAGGTCTTCTCAAGCAAAAGCCTCATTGACTTCATCTCCTTAAG
Source organism: Terrapene triunguis (assembly GCF_002925995.2). NCBI lineage: Eukaryota > Metazoa > Chordata > Testudines > Emydidae > Terrapene > Terrapene triunguis. The sequence continues at coordinate 4,765,079 of NW_020665057.1, read as the reverse complement.
ATCCTGAATATTAGCTATTGACTGTAGATTTTAGTAGCTGCAGTAAGTTTGTTGTTATAAAATGAAGTCTGGGATATTTTCTTTTTACATCTTGACTCTATGAAAACACTTCAAGACAAAGAGTATTTATGAAACAGAGAGGAGCAGTGGCAGTTGAGGCTCAGAAGAATTGGTGGGGTTGTAGGTCACAAGCCATCCTCACACCTACTGGGAGATTAGCCTGGGGGGGGGGTCACAAGGAAGCATTTTAGAGGGAGCTGGGAAGAAAAAGGGGTCTTCCTCCCCGCTTTCCCTTTCAGAATGAAAACCTGGTACACTTTACAGTAAAGGGTAACATGGGAGAGAACCGCATTCATCTCTCTGTGATCCCTTCACTGTTCTCTCCTTCTCTCAAGCTCTCCCCCTCCAGTCTAGCTGTTAACCTCCCCCACACAAACTCACCACCAATTTGCCCACACCCTTATTCCCATGTGATTCCAATTCCGCTTTGCACGCAGCCTGCAAACATCCCCCTTCTCACTCAGACCCCACCTCATGCCTTCTCAGCTACTCCCAAACTAACTCCCCCCACCTGCCCACACGCACACCTATTCCTCCAGACTGAGGTCCCCTCCTTTTCCAACTCTGCCTCTTCACAGCTTAGAACCATCACCTCAACTGAGAGACATCTCTCTGCCTGGCACCCCCGGACTCAGAACACCACAACTTCCCACAACACACACCCCTCCAGGGCACAGCTCTTCCTCCTCATAACTGACACTCACCACTACTGGGCTCAAAAGCTCCCCTTCCTCTCCTCTTAGAAACTCCCTGCTCAGTTGAGAATCCACCCAGTCACATCTGGTTTAAAGCCTCTCCTCCCTCTGGGCACTGTGAGTTCTCTGCTGCATTTCTTATAGGTGCAGCACAGAATCTCACCCCTAGTCTTAGCACCAACTTACATATCAAAATCCTTTTTAAGTTTGCCAGACGAAAGAAGATATTTAAGAACTAAAATACCCTGACCAAAAAGGAGGAGAGGAGACAGGATATACAGAGCTGCAAGTAGTTTTTAACTCTTACTGGTACGGTACTGACCCCCTGAACCCCGTCACAAAAAATGATCTGTGACTAGACCCCTGCGCAGATACAAATTTATACCCGCGGATGCGGATATCCGTATATAGAAATCAGTATTTGCTGAACTACATGGATCTCCTGGGAACCGCAGCAGTGAAAGGAGCAGAACAAGGGGCCACCACCCCTAGGAGCCAGCGCCCCACACTGACAGCTCCTTCGGCGCGTCTCTACCACCCCCAGCCCTTCCACGCAGCTGCACTGTACATCCGTGACAGAGGAGCTGCTGGCACAGGGTGCTGGCTCCTGGGACCCGCGGCCCCACGTTCTGCTCCTTTCGCCGCTGTGGTTTCTGCGACAGCCCTGCGGTTCAACGGATACTGATTTCTATCCGTGGATAGCTGCATCCGCGGGTATAAATTTGTATCTGCGCAGGGCTCTACAATCAGGGGCGGCTCTATGTATTTTGCCACCCCAAGCACGGCAGTCAGGCGGCTTTCTGTGGCATGCCTGTGGGAGGTCCGATGGTAATGCGGATTCGGCGGCGCGCCTGCTGGAGGTCCGCCAGTCCCACGCCTTCAGCGTACCCACTGCCGAATTGCCGCTGAAACCGAGGGACCGGCGGACCTCCCGCAGGCATGCCGCTGAAGACAGCCTGACTGCTGCCCTCACGGCGACCGGCAGGCCCCCCCCATGGCTTGCCGCCCCAGGCACGTGATTGGTGCGCTGGTACCTGGAGCCACCCGTGTCTACAATTCATTCTTGAAAATGTGTCTTTCCGGTGCAGTGTACCAGCAATAAATGTCTTAATGATACGGCGTACCTGACCATACTGGCTTACTTGCACCACTGAGGATATAATAAGCAGGAAGGGACACAGTAGATTCTTTCAGCTATTTATTTACTGGTCACTCTATTTGCAGGGCTGTATTTCCATTTTGGGAACCAAATTCTGCCTTTGGACACAAGCCTGCAACTCCTATTACTTGCAACTGTGTATATGAAGACAGATTTTGTCCTATAGGTTATGAGTACATTACCAGTGAAAAATAAACTATTTGGGCATTTCTCACTCTCCTTTGATTTTTAAGTATTTATAATAGTGAGAATGGATGTCTGTGCTTTACAAACGTGTGACTCAACTAAACTCTTGAGAAAGAAATCAGACTGAGATCTCCACCCTTATGCTTTCTATTTACCTCTGTTTACTTTATGAAGGTGTGTCCGTGAGATCAAAGAGCTAACTGTTATTGTACAGTAGTTCTCCATTTTAAATACAGAAGCTGCAGGAAATAGAATGGTCTCTTTGTTCATTTACAGCTGGAGTCAATGTGAGTCCTGAAACTACCAAGGTTCATGTTATTTTTATTTTATATAAGCAAAAAACTGTTTTGTGAGGGAGTGGTGAGTTACGTGTCCTAGAGGAAGAGGGGTTTTCAGTTACAGACACACACTGCTCTGAGTGCCCTTCATCAGCTTTCATCTCAGTTACATTCCTGGGTGTGTTAGATTGTGGTCAAGTCAGTCCATCATTTTGGAGAGCTCAGAATAATGCCAACATTTTGTAAGAAACATTAAAAACATAAAAGCATTAAGCAGCAAAGATCTTACTAAATTGAATAGACAATTCAAGCCCTGAAACTAGAGCTGATCATTTGTTTGCTGAATAAATGGGGGAAATAAATGATTTCTCGCCCCTCCGCCTCATTTTTCTGAAATTTGATACTTCAAAATTTGAAATGTTCTGAATTTTGACATTTCAAAATTCAAAAAATGTTGACCAGATCAAAAAAAGGTGGAGGGGGAAGTATTTGCAAATGTTTTATCCAGAATTTTCCCATTTATTTTTCAAATTTCCTTGAAATGTCAAAATTTGAAAAATTGCAACCAGCTTTTGTGGTAGTAAAACCTGGGTGTGACATCTGCAGCAGGGGGAGAAGGAAGAATACCATTTAAAACCCTGACTAGAACGAGAGTAAATCCCAGTGGCCCAGAACACATAGACGCTAGATGTTTTGTTTCCAAAGCTTATAGTGGGTTGGGTCTGTTTGAAGAAATTAAATCTGAGTAACATCCATTATTGAAATCTTGCCATGTGACTTTAATTTTAGATTCAGTGGGAAAATAGTTCTCCCTCATTGTGGTTGTTATTTTTTAATTCAGCGTGGTAACTTCAAGCAAAAGAGACTAACCACAATGGCCAGATCCTCAACTGATGAAAATCAGCACAGTTTCATAGAAGACAATGGAGCAACCTGAGTTTACACTGGTGAAGGATCTGGCCCAAGAGACGGACCTAAGTGTCTCTTCTGGTGCACATTTAACATCAAAGGCTTAATTGTTCTGTGCTCTGTCGTGCATAGTGAAAAAAAAAAACAGAAAAAAACAACCCACCCCAAACCAAAACAAACAAAATTTCACCGTGTGTCAAGGAAAAAGTGGAATGGTCCATGAAAACAGAAGCAATGTTATGCTGTACCTAAGTCTCTGCCTTCAGATCAATGAGCATGTTAGCGGTGCACACCACACAGAAGAGGCAGAAAAATATGAAGGTAGTTAATAAACTCTCCACTGTGCTTGGGGAAAGAGGCACTACGAGACCATACTGTAAAGCAGCCCTAGGTGGCTATGTCTAATGCAGGGTTGGGCAAACTTTTTGGCCCAAGGGCCACATCTGGGTATGGAAATTGTATGGCAGGCCATGAATGCTCACAAAATTGGGGGTTGGGGTGTGGGAGGGGTGAGGGCTCTGGGGTGGGGCCAGAAATGAGGAGTTCAGGGTGTGGGAGGGGGTTGGCAATGCTGATCATCCTCACTGGGCTTAGTTATCTCCTGCTCTGAAGCACGGCTTGGCACAGTAGTGTGGGTGGATCCAGACACTAATTCTACTCCTGAAAGAACTTAGAGCTACTTCTGGGCAGTTCTAATTTGTACCACAGACACAGGGTCCTCAGTGAATCCTGTGCCAGTGGAGGATCTGCTGTGTCTCACCCCTTCCAGCTGCAACACAATACCTCTCTCCGTATTCCTGTCCAGTTTGTTCCATTTTGTATTGCCCTGTATTGTACTAACTCATGCTTTAAGAATGTAAACTCTCCTGAGCATGGACACTGCTCTTTGTTCAGTATAATGAACCTACTACTCAGCGTCATGTACACCTACAGTACTCTACAGATATAGAAGAATAACAATTAGTCGTGGGCCACGAACAGAAGTTGCTGTGTGCACATTTGTATCTGACTGAAGTAACCATTCATTATAATTTGTATTACGTAGCACCTTGAGGCCCTCACCAGGTTGGGGCTCCATTGTGCTAGGCATCCTACAGGCCTATAGTAGAAAGCAGTCGAAAAAGACTTTCAACTTAGGTAAAGCACACCTACATGTTCTTGAACACGGCTGATTGACTTCTATTCTTATTACTTATTCTCACTCCCAGCATGCATAACTGCATTCCCATTCCCCACTCATCTACTCTCATACCAACTGGATGCAGGCTCTTGCTAATACCATCTGCTGACCATCTGATACCTGCCCTTTGCACTGCACAAATCTCTCACTTGAGCTGCTTGCTGTGGTTATGGACAGTCTGCTAATTTGTGGATCTCTGGAAGTCAGAAGTAAGGGGCATTTATAATCCCATGGGTAAAAACAGTCTCTTCCTTATAGCCTTTCCATCAAGCCTCAAAGAAATTAAACCCACTGATTGCTGATAATATTGAACATTCATGAGGATTTAATGGCATTTCAAGCTTCCCTATATAGGAGCAGTCTTTGAAGTACGTTTTCAACCTGTGCACCTCTATTCCAAAGGGGACAATCTGGTTCTATACATGAAGTGCTGCAAAAATAACTCTGGATTTAGCTCCTTAGCAAGAAGTCAATTATTTTGTGTTGGCTTGTCTCTGAGTTCTTGCCTCAGACAACTGTCTGAGGCAGAAAACTAATACAAGATACCATACCTCAGATTATATTTTTTTCTCTGAACACAAGAACCTGTAGAGCAGTTTTCTTACTAACTGAATATGCTACACTTTTAAGAGCTTACAGAACAGTGGTAGGAAAATGCAACAGCAATCAGTTTTGTATGTTCTCTTCAGATGGAACCAGCTTACTCCCATGCCCACTGAGTTAAGCAAGAATTTGGAGAATCCCACTGGAGAGTGTTTCCTCTCTTACCTGCTGATAGCACAAACCCAACCATAACTCCAGCAAGTGACTGGGTGGGGAAAGGTTATGCACCAAGAGGGCCAGTTACTGCATCTTGTATTGTACGTATGCTTTTCTTGCACTGCAGAAAGGTGCGTTAAAACAGGAAAAGCTGTGGAACCAGTTCAGACTTTAGCTTAGTAGACATATTTGTAACACGAATCATAGAAATGTAGGACTGGAAGGGACCTCAGTAGGTCATGTAGTCCAGAACCCTGCACTGACACAGGACTAAGTATTACCTAGACCAGTGGTCTCCAAACTTTTTTGACTGCGCACCCCTAGCAGTAAAAAAATTTTGAGCACGCACCCCCTGCCGCGCCGAAGCAAAAAAAAAAAAAAAAGACGCCCGGACTCCCCCATAATGAAGAGAAAAAAAAAAAGCGCTCCTCCTGCCGCGCACCCCCAAGGATCCTCTTGCGCACCCCCTGGGGTGCACACACCCCACTTTGGAGACCACTGACCTAGATCACCCCTGACAGGGGTTTGTCTAACCTGCTCTTAAAAACCTCCAGTGGTGGAGATTCCACAATATCCCTAAGTAATTTGTTCCAGTGCTTAACCACCCTGACAGTTAGGAAGTTTTTCCTTATGTCTAATCTAAATCTTCCTTGCTGCAATTTAAGCCCATTATTTATTGTCCTGTCCTCAGTGCATAAGGAGAACAATTTTTCACCCTCCTCTTTATAACAACCTTTTACGTACTTGAAGACTGTTATCATGTCCCTCCCCTCAGTCTTGTCTTATCCACACTAAACAAACCCAGTTTTTTCAATCTTTCCTTGTACATTATGTTTTCTAGACCTTTACACGCCATTGTTGCTCTCCACTGGACTTTTTCCAGTTTGTCCACATCTTTCCTGAAGTGTAGTACTCTGAACTGCACACAGTACTTCAGCTGAGGACTTATCAGTATTGAGTAGAGTGGAAGAATTACGTCTCATGCCTTGGTTACAACGTTCCTGCTAATACACCCCAGAACGATGCTTGCTTTTTTTTGCAACAGTATTACTTTGTTGACTCATATTTAGTTTGTGATCCACTATAGCCCCAGATCTTTTTCTGCAGTACTCCTTTTGTATGTGTACAATTGATTGTTCCTTCCAAAGTGTGGTACTTCACATTTGTCCTGATTGAATTTTGTCCTATTCATTTCAGATCATTTCTCCAGTTTGAATCATTTTGAATTTTAATTCTGTCCTCTAAAGCGCTTGCAACTCTTCCCAGCTGGGTATTGTCTGCAAACTTCGGAAGTGTACTCTCTTTGCCATTAGCTAAATCATTTATGATGATATTGAATAGATCTGGATGCAGGACAGATCCCTATGGGACCCTACTCGATATGCCCTTCCAGCTTGACTGTGAACCATTGTTAACCACTCTCTGGAAATGGTTTTCCAACCAGTTGTGCACCCACCTTATAGTAGATTTGTCTAGGCTATATTTCCTAGAGGGTCTTGTACTTCTTGTGCCGGGTAAAAAGAAAGCTGTGCATGTTAATAAGATTGCTGCTGAGAATTTGATGGAACAAGAGTAACTAATCCACAAAGTAAATGTGCATATTTATGTTATGATTGACGTTTTCTTTTTAAGGGCTAAATCTTGCCCTAACCAGGGACTTTGATAGAGGCATCCTCCATTCCAGTAATTCTGCTGGTCAGGATGGGATGCCACAAGATGGACCTGGTGGGACACATGGTGGCACATACTTTAATACTGCTCTGAAAAGGAGAAGTGGTGTCCCAGCTTGTATGTGCTGCTGACCACAGCATAGCAGCTGGGGGTTGAAACAACACTTTTGGGCTGTGATAGTGAGGTTTTCTTCTAGGGACCTTTTGTGCAGTAGGAATAGATCCTGCTATGTTGTTGCTTTGGATTATGAGAGTGAGGAAGAGGCTTCCTATACCCCCTACGCTTCCCCAATGAACTAGAACAGTACAGGACTGAATCTAGCCCTAAATGTCCTATTGTTCAGCATTTTGTTTTGTAGAGAATTATGTTTCCTGTGAGTATAGCAAAAGGAGGTAGCAGGTATTGTACACGCTGTGCAGGAAAACATGGATTGTGCTCTTGGTTCTTGACACTGTAGTAGACAAAAGGCAAAAGCTGTTTCAACCAGAAGGCAGGGCAGAAGACAAGACTTCAGCTCATAAACTATTAAGCTAATGCATAGGAAAATTGCTCCAAACCACTACTTTCATCTACTAAGAGTGACTGCCTCATATAGCCAAGTACAGAAGTTGAGGATGAAGTGCTGGACTTTGCTCCCACAAATGGAGGTGTACAAATGGCACAGTGCTATGGTCTTTTGATCTCAGTCAAAGGGACAGAGATGGGGGGAAGTTATGTTACCCACTAATTGAAGTATTTTGAAGCCACCAACTCAAGATGGCAGAGAGATAATTTGCTGCCGGGTTTCTTTTTTATCATTGTGATCAGTAGCAGCAGCAGCATCTCATGACCTTTATTCTTGGGGCATTTATTGCAACATATAGCATAGTATTTCAGAGGTGCTGGAATTTATGAATTGTTCTAGACCTAACTTTCCAAGAGCACAGTGCAGAATTTTTGAATAGGAAACAAAGAAAAATAGATTTCACTAATTTTTAATTGTTCCTAATCCTGCAGATCTAACACGGAGCAAAATTTCCAATGAAATCTAGTCACAGCTCCCATTGATTTAACTAATATTTGCATTGGATCAAATTTTTGTCATTTATTAGATTAACAATGATGCAGATATAATTTGCAAAACCTAATGGGCAAATTCTTCCATGGTGTGACTCAATGAAAGCCAATGGATTTAAATAAGGGATGAATTTGATACATTTCTTGATGCTACTAGGGTGTAGAGTGTGTGTGATCTATATGACAGTGGTGAATTATATCATAAGTGGCAACAACAGTGAAAGCGATACTACAGAATGAAAAAGTACAGAGAAAAAAGTATCACATAGTCATTCAAAGAACAGTGAAAAGAGATCAGAGCAGAAATTAGGAACCACTGAAGAAACAGCATCTGAGCAGCTGCTGAGCTGAAGAAATTGGAGATGGTGAGCCATGCTGCACTCAGATGACCTGAGGTAGGATGGGGTACACCCTCCAGACAGGTGACCATGGGAGCTCCCTTTTCCGCCTACAGGGCATGCAGGGGACTCGTACCACATATAGTCCACATAGTCCCGCAGTAACAGCAGTGACGACAAGAAGATTATGCAGGAGAGACTGATAGGCTGGAGGCAGAGCTGGAAGTTTGCTTGACCCTACTCCAGTCTGACTGTATGATGATCGGTGAGAATATAAAGGCCCCTGAGCGAGGTGGGGAAGTCACGTTGATTCAGTGAAGACTTAAATGTTTTTCTAAACTAAACCTGGACAATTTCCACAAAAAATTAGGAAAAAAACAATATTTTTTCATTTCTTTTGAAATTATACATGGAAAATACATACCATTTTCTGACCAGGTCTAGTAGATAGATAAAGAAGCTGACTTTGGGGCAGGCAGGCAGGGAGGGTGTGCTAGAGAGAGACACACACTTCTAAGAATAAAGGTTGATTGCTTAATGCATTAGTAATTCCCACATACTACCAAAATGTAAGTGAATTGAGAAAGACTTGTATAGGTCCCCAGTGTGGTGAGAGCAGGTGTTAAACTTTACATTACATACTTCAAGACCCACACTGGCTGTGTATGTGTTGTTGTGAAGATAATAACATGTCTTTTCCCCCACACACATGCTGTTGAAGGTCCACCAACACTTGAAAGCAGACTTACTTGATTTACTGAGCCTCAAAAACCTTTTGGTCACATTTGTCACTTCAGGAGAAAAAAAAAAAGTCATGTAGCAGCTGTGTAAAGAAAGGCATTTTAGAGAAAGGAAAAATGGGCCTTCATATGGCATGAAACCATCTGCATTTGTTTAAGAATGAGTCAGAGCAAAAGCGCCACAATTTTCGTATTATATTATATAAGATAAAGATTTCTCTGTTCTCCTGTTGATGTTTATAAGAGACTTTTCAGTGAGTGAGAAAATAACTATTCAAAGGATGCGTGAAGCTGACTAAACACAAAGTGCTGTAAAATGCACAGAATAAACAAACTGAAAAACATTTTCCCCACTAATTTCCTTCAATGACAATTATTTTAGGTGTTACTTATAACTATAGTAGGTACAACATTGTTGTTGACACATTGACAGAAATGTGTTTTTTCAAGTAGTCTATTTCCCTTTAGGATTCAGTATTCTCACGCCTGTGAAATTCAAGAGGGAGTTTATGTACTTCTTTCATATATTCAGCAGAAAGAATTAGAAACTATAATATTCTAATAATGATCATCAATAGAAAGAGTCTGTCCTTATACAATAGGGCAGAATTTTAAATGAAAGGTAATGTAAATGTAAATTAAAATTGATTTTGACTGCAAAACTATAACAAAGTACATCTGTAATGTATTTTTGTAAGAGTGTGTGTTTATTTTTTTAAGTTTACGTTTCTTGCCTTTTTGAGTGCCAGGTAACATATGCATTTGAATTTTTCATTAACACATGCTAACATGTTGGTGATTTCTTAAAAGTAATTAGACAATGGCTTCAAAATGCTGGGCATAAATAATCCCGTCCATGTCTGCAACTTCCAGGAAATATAGAGGTCTGTCTCTATATGTAAATAATTTCTGTATACTGCCGGCAGAGACACATTCATGGTGATGCAGTCCTGGGGATCTTATTGTTTCACCTTCTAAGTGAGGGTAGTCTCAGAGTAGACTTGAATTGTGTAATAATCACCGAGAACCACACTGTCTGTCAGCCAATGTCTTGGCAAGCAAAGGGAAGCACTGCCAAATGGGATGCCCAGACTCACAAGGAAACAGAGGATTTCAGCTCCCAGGACCATGTAAGCTAGAAGTGTCTTAGATCAAATGCTCCAAGCCTCTTAGGGTAGGAGAGTGAAAAGTGGAGGATGTATAGTTTGCCTCCTCCTTTATTAGCACCCTCAACTTATACACTGGTGTGAGGTCACCTTTGAGGAAGCTGCCAAAGACAGCAGGGTGAGTGCCATGAATGATGCTCCGAAGGAAGGAAGACATTTGGTGGACAATTAGGTGTTTAGTTGAGTTTGCTGTGCAAACTGATACAGCAGCAGGGCCAGGCAGGAATCGAGTTGATAACAGCATGATGTAGCTTCTTACTAGAGAGCTTTGCAGAGACAACACTTCTGTTTTATGATAACTTTCAAGATTTCAAAATTTGTTTTTCTTCCACCTTGGAACAAAACCAAAACTTTTCAAACATTTTTGTGAAACAGAATTTAGTCAGAATGGCTGTTTTCAGATCAAAACCCTGAGTTTTTAATCTGGTCTCTCTCTCTCTCTCTCTCTAGAAGTGACCAGGGAGTCCTAAAACTTGAAAAACCTTCCAGACAAAAGCTTTGTTGAAACATATCTCTGTGAAACATTTTGTCTTTGATGCAACTGCAGATTTTTATGAAATTTCATTTAGCCATAAATGTTCCAACCAGCTCTACTTCTGACCACTAGTTGACTCTGGATGAGTAATGATGGTTGCTCTGACTATGGGTCAATGGTGATCCAAAATGAAGGAGTAAAGACCCTATCTGAATGAACTTGTAGGCCATGGCCAGGTTATGGAAAGGGCAGCCCAAATGTGTGAAATCAGTGATGCGTATTGAAGAAAACACACTATAAGAAGTGGACAAGGAGCTGGAAAAAATCATGGGCCAACATAGTACAATCTATGAACAACGCATGGTGGGAATTCTGCTGCCAATTTATATCCTATCCCTAAATAAAATACCATATAAATTGAAAAGAAAACATTACATTTAATCTGACAGCCATTGAATTAGTCTTGGGTTATGCAGAAGTTAATCAGAAGAAATACTGTGTGTCAAAATCCATGCTCTTGGAAACACACACACACAAATTCCACTGATTCCTTGGGTGTGGTTAGGGGATCTTAGAGTTCCCAACAATCTGGAGATGTCCAATTTAGAGAATTCTATTATCCATTGATAGATTTGTGTAATATTGGCTTTAAGGAAAAGAAACTACAGCACATAGCCATCATTAGGCTAAAAATGATATCTCCTAGAGGAAAAACAAAAAGTTATAAAGATACTAGCATTCCTCTAATATCTGTTGTGTTAACTGGCCATTTGAAATTCGGAGTGTTATATAAATTAGATTGGCTGTAAAAATTAGAGGAGAACTTCAGATTGATTTTGCAGGTCCACACACAAAATCCCTAGGGCAGATCCTCAGCTGGTGTAAATTGTCATAGCTTCATTGACTGCAGTGGGGATATGGCAGTTTACACCAGCTGAAGATCTGTCATCAGTGCTTTGGGTACTAAACAGTTCACAATCCGTACTGAATCTGCCGCTAATACTCTAACAATTTTGCTCACTCTGGATTTTCTTGTAAAGGTGAAGCAAGAGTTGCCCACAGGCAAAGACAAGCGACCTCAGGTGGTGGTGTTCCATGTGGCTCTCTTAGGTTCTATTTCCATTTGACAAGTGCTTCTGGCATTGTGAAAGTAACATGAGAAATCCCTGTACTGAGATAATCTAGGATTAGAGATAAGTGGTTCTGCAAGTACCTCAGGCTGGTAAAGTAAATTTGGATTAGGACTACAACCAAAACATTTTTGAAGCCCTACTTCTGTACAAATGGAGACATGCATATGAAAATATATCATAATTACCTTTGACATCTATTGAATATTTTGGTCTTTATATCTATGTGCACAACTCTACAGATATTAATAATTATAGTGAGCACAGAGATGAAGAAGAGCCTGGAGTGTAAAGGTAGTTAACTGATATGATCTTGTCTGAGAGCCCAATGACTGAAAAAGAATGAGAAGAAAGCATTTAATCATCATGTACTAAAAGTATTTAGATCCATAGTTACACATTGTACCTCCTCCAGACTGAGGGTAGGCCCAAAGAAGGCAAAATTAGCCCTCACAATTGCTGGTCCCCAAAATGCTGTCAAAGTCAGATTTGGAGGCAGAGTATTTCCCAGCACACTGATTGTCAGTCAACCAGGAAAGAATTTTAAATGCTCTCCAGTTTGTGGTGGTCAGCAAATGAGTGGAAGAGAGAGGCTCATTTGGATACTTAATCACGCCTCTATTGAAACTTCTGGCCCCTTCCTTCATTCCCACACAGATGTATTTTAAAAATAATTGTGGGTGCAGAACCTGACTAAGAGGACCTACCTCTATTTGCTGTCTCTACCTGTGACCTATAGCTGTTATCATTCGTATGATGTGAGTGGTTCTCAGTAAGGAGACCCCAGGGAGGGGAAGTGGGCCACATGGAAATTAGAGATAAGGGAAAAGCCTCGACCACTTCCAAACCCATCAGATAAATAGAGGTGAGAAGCCCTGAGGAGGCTACACCTGCTTCCCTGCTTGGGGCCTGATCCAATGCCCATAGTAGCCAATGGAAGGATTCCCATTGATTTCAGTGGGGTTTGGATCAGGCTCTTGATGGAAAGACGATAGAACCCCATGCCCCTATTCTCTGCTAATGGAGAGGAAGGGAGATTTTCCCTGAAGACACCAGACTCAGACCTGCCATTCTCCCCAATGATGAAAATGTGAGGCAAAGAGGGCAGCAGGTCACTGCACCTCCCCACAAGAAGACAACTGTAGGGTAAAGGACTTACTTAACGATGAAGGCTCATGGGGCTTTCATAGATTGGGATAAACATCCAAACTCCTGGAGGCTTATTTGAATCTCAAACCTTCTGAGGCCCTGATAAACAGGACAGACATATTAGAAATAACCTATAATTCAGCTGGATGCACAAACACCCCGGCTGATCTAGAGAGCTGACCTACCCACAGAATATATCTGGAAATGTTGGCAACTAGGCTGTATCCAGCTCAGATACTCTTTGGTTTATTTACACTGAGGCCCACTTAAAAGAAAAGCTGTTGAAAGAACCAACTTGTTTAAGGAATTGATTTCCTTTTCTCTAAAAAATATAAGGAAAATACGATGAAACCTTTGAAAAATAAAACACCTTATGGAAGTATAAACCAATTAATAATTGCCCGGGAAGGTAAAAGGTCTTGCTCAAGGGGAGATTTTTGTAAAAATAACTAGCGGCATTTATCCAAGGTTCTAGGTGTCCCTGCCATAAATTACAAAGATTCAAAAATAAACTTAAATAGCCAACAGAACACAAAACTCCCCTCCCCTCACACAGATCTGAGCCCCATCAAAACCCACCCTCCACAGCAGCTCACGTAAATAGGGGCACCTGCAGTGTGCCCTGAAGACCAACAAATCAGGACTATTTTAGACTGGGGGAAGCTGAGAGTCCCTCATGGAGAACTTTCTACCTAGTCTCCTCCTTTTTAATTTGAGGTTAATTTCACGCATTAAACATATTAAAAACTGGCTCTCTGATAGGCCTCAAAATGTAATTGTAAACAGGAAATCATCATCAAGTGGGTGTGTTTCCAATGGAGTCCCACAGGGATTGGTCCTTGGCCTATGCTATTTAACATTTTAAATCAATCACCTGGGGGGAAAACCCATAAAATCATCACAGATAAAGTTTGCAGATGACACAAAAATTGGGGGGGGTGGTAGATAATGAAGAGAACAGGTCACTGATACAGAGCAATCTGGATCACTTGATAAACTGGGCACAAGCAAATAATATGCTTTTTAATGGGGCAATATGTAAATGTATACATCCAGGATCAAAGATTGTAGGGCATGCTTACAGAATGGGGGACTCTATCCTGGGAAGCCGGGACTGAAAAAGATTTAGGGGTTGAGGTGGATAATCATCGGACTCGCAGTGTGAGGCTGTGGTCAAAAAAGCTAATGTGATACTGGGATGCATAAACAGGGGAATCTCTAGTGGTAGTAGAGAAGTTACTTTTCCTCTGTATTTGGCATTGGTGGATCACTGCTGGAATTCAGTGTCCAGTTCTGGTGCCCACAATTGAAGAAGGATGGAGAGGATTCAGAGAAGTGCTGTAAAAATGATTAAAAGATTAGAAAAAACGCCTTATAGTAATAGCCTCAAAGAGCCCAATCCATATTGCTTAACAAAGAGAAGGTTAAGGGGTGATTTGAATACAGTCTAGGTATTTACATGGGGATCAAATATTTAATAATGGCCTCTTCAGTCTAGCAGAGAAAGGTATAACAGAGCTCAGTGACTGGAAGCTGAAGCTAAACATGTTCAGACTGGAAATAAGGCATAAATTTTTGATACTGAAGGTAATTAACCATTGGAACAATTTGCCAAGAATCATGGTGGATTCTTCATCATAGATAATTTTAAAATCAAGATTGGAAGTTTTTCTAAAAGATCTGTTCTAGGAATATCTTGGGGAAAGTTCCATGGCCTGTGAGATACAGGTCAGTCTAGAGGATCACAATGGCCCCTTCTGGGGTTGGAATCTCTACATCTATACTCGTAACTCGACGAAATACTCCCTCCTCAAAACAAGCTCCCCAAACCATAGCCCCCAGCACTGAAATGCCAGCATCAGAGTGCCAAATAAGTGACAGAACATAAACCACCACATTAAGAAATATTATGGAATTCTTTTGTTTTGGGCATTGTCTAAAACAAGATGGATGGGTGAGGGAACTTCACAATGAGCATGATTTTGTGCTGGAGTATCTTGTTGAATCAGGGCATATATTAGTGTGCCTTGTTCAGATTTAATACAGTTTAGGTAATACTAATGATCAAACACCATTATCATCTAATGGCTGTTGGAAAAACTATGAGAAATGAACTTAGAGTCTCATTCCATTTCCCAGATGTCCACATCACATTGCATCTGGCACTAACAGGTACCCTTGTTGGCAGCTCATCAGAATAGGTCAAGAATTGAAAGTACCATCAACAGCAACACTCCTTCCACTAGCTCAGGGTTAAGGAACATTTGTGGGATATGGTGGTGAAGCTTTCATCGATACTGCTCATGTTCTGTGGCTAAACAGCGAACTTCAGTTTCCAGTGCTATCAACTCAAACCGAAGACTTAAATTCACTGTAACTTTAAAAAAAAAAATCCTACATAGATGTTTTATTCTTTAGGAGATGTGTGGTAGAGAAATAGCAATATTATTTATGTGACTTCTTGAGGGGGTTTCCTTTCTACAAAGGAGGAATCACATCCTGAGGGCCTCCAAGTTTATTTAACCCAGGATACAGTTATTACCAAATTAACAGGGAGCACCTTCAGATTACTGACTGACTGACATGATCCATTGACATGCTCCCATTGAGATAGAACTTTGAAATTCAGTACACTCAATTATGGACTGCTGGTCATAGGGTGAGAGGGAAAGGCCATTCCTATCATTACACGCCAAAAGGACCCTAATCAAACACTTAAAAATAGATATTTTAATTCTTTTCTTTGAGACCAAAAGCACCCATCCCTGAGCATTTCAAATGTCATTGTGAATATTTTGTACACCTCTAGTGATGGGTCAGTAACTGTACAGCATCCCTGCACCATGATTACCAAAGACTATTTCATTTCAGTGCCACTGGGGAGACTTCTTAAATTAATTTTTAACCCCAAATAGACACATAGGCCCCAATCCTCAACTATGGCTAAGGAGCACACAGCACAGCTCTGCACGCCGAGGGTTGGCATTTGTGCTTCCTTAAGTCTTAGCCCGCTCCATGCAAGGACAGTCCTCCAGCATAATTCAGAGCAGTCAGCAGGTGTGACGTTTAGCAGCTGCACTGCACCAGAGGATTGGACTCGTTATCTTCACAGAATTTCAGCTCCCCTGGTGGTTCTAGAATACATGCCAGCTGTTCCTCCCAAAATCTCACCTACTCCAGTGGATGTCAGTAGAGTTAAAGAAGTGTCCCTATTCTACTCCCCATCACTGGCAGGCACAGCCTGTGCATGGTGTGACTTTGCAATAATACATTATATTGCACCTTCCATCAAAGGACCTCAAAGTACTTTGCAGAGGTTATTTAAGGTTCACAACACCTTTAAGAAGCAGGGAAGTATCATTGTATCCATTGCACAAATGGCTAAACTGAAGTGCAGAGAGGTTAAGTGACTTGCCCAAGGTCACACCATAAATTGGTGCTGGTGGCAGAATAGCATCCAAGCGTCGTGAAACCTAGTTTCTCTGATCTACCCACTTGACAGCACTTCCTCACCGATTAGAAATTGTGAATAATATATACAGGGAGGGACAGAGTCATATAGCATGTAGGCCAGATACTAACCAATTTTAAAATAGTCTTGTTTTGCTGTAGCTGGAGTTTAGAGCTGCTATATTAGCATCTACCGCTAGATGGTGCTGAATAATTAGAGAGCCCTAACATCGATAGTAAGCAGATGGTGAGGCAGTATAATAGGAATAATACCTATTTCCCTCCCTCCCTTTCCACCTCCTCCCATTTTCCCAGTTTGGCTGGTGTTCTAAAAGTGTTTCTTCTGGAATGTCTAATGATAACAGAATCCCTTTCATATTTAAGGCCAAGGTGGGTAAACCTTGGATTCATCCTTTCGTCTGATACTAAGAAGGGAACAGCCTCATAGCATGAAATGTAAACTGGCGAGCTTTCTGAATAACAAAGTAGCTTTTGAAACACATGGATTCCGTGTTTGTTTTTTTAAATTTAAAGCAGGCATTGGACTTGCCCTTTAACAACACAATGGACAGCTCAGGATCACCAGCACCCAAAAGTCAGTGCTGGGGATGTACTAACCTGAATATTTATAGATGCAAAAAAGGGTGTCAATGTAAGAGTGAGAAATCTCTCTGTCTCTCTCTCTCTCTCTCTCTCACACACACACACACAAATAGTCCATTGTAAAAATAAATAAAATAATAAAGCTCATGTCAACATATGAAATCAAGTTTCCTTTTCAATTAAGATCTTTATGTTTAATTCTGTCAGAGTCCTCTTGGCAGCATGAAATGTATCCTGTTTAACCAGGAGCTTGCATTCAATCACACTTTTTAAAAAAAGACCCTATTCCCGCATTTCAGTCCTAAGCAAAATAAATAAATAAATAAAAATAAAAAATAGAAACATCAGAACTAAAGTCATCTTTGTTTCAACCTTTCCTGTCCGTTAGCTTGGGGGGAAAACCCGATGAATGGGCAATCCTGACATGCTCACAGGAGAACACTCTGGGTGATCCACAGTGGGAGACAACAGCCTGCCTTATACATTTTAATTGGGTGATATAAAATTACTGAAATAACTATATCCAGAAGAAAATATCTTGCATGTTTTTAAAAACATATTATTACTATTTTCCCAACCACTAACTCGTGTCATTTCTTGACTCTTATCTCAGACCCATTGGAAAAGTGCTTCCATGTATGAATGCAAGGAAAGTCAGAATTAAAGTCCTCTTACAACTCCATCCAGGAAGAAAGGAACTTGGAGCTGGGTGTGTTTTTGTGGATCAGAAAAAGAGGAGTGTGGGAGGGAGACTCTGTGGGGTGATTGTGAAAGAGAAGGGGTGTGTGAGAGAATGTGTGTGGGAGTGTGAGAAGAGAATAGAGAGTGGATGTATGTAGTCGACAAGAGATGGAGTGAGTGTGAGGTGTAGTACATGTAAGATGGGGGGGTCAATATCTGTGAGGGGGAGGAGGGGTGTGTGTGTACTGTTTGTGAAAGAGGTGGGGTGAGTGTGAGAAGTGGGTGAAAGGGAATGAGCATGAGACGCGTGTGTGTGTACTGGGAATATGTCATCCAAAATGCCTCATTGTCGGGACTGTTGAGAAATAAAGCAAATTTTTACTGTAATTAATGATTTTTAAAACAATCACCAGAAGCAAGATGGGAAAAAAAGACAGTTCTCAGAGGAGCTGGTAATGAATAACAAAACTGCTCTAGTGCAATGTCCAGAATGACACACTGTATAATCACATAGCAGCGCCAGGGCTTAATGTTACAGTCCATTGTGGTGTTTCCTCTGTGAGGAGACACTGTATGACCCATGACTGACCGCAGCGATTAGCCCAGCACAAAGTCTGCTGGCCAATCTATGTGCCAAAGGGAAAGATCATGCCTGGTATGGTTTACCACTCCAGTGACCACAGCAAACATTGTAGGAAAGAGTGGCTCAGGACTGTTACATATTGCTTATAGCTGTTAGAGTTGGTTCACTTGGGCAACTTGAATCACAGCTGTCTTATGCAGGATGCTTCTCTGAGAAAATCTGTAGCAGTGCATCAGTCAAGCAAATAGAACTGTGCAAGAGAACTAAACCCCAGGGAGCAGAGGAAAGCGGAATAAGAAGCTGGAGGATAAAGAAAAAAATATAAGAGGATATATATAAAGTCCCAGAGCCAAATTCATCCCTGTTGTAACTTCACCATACCAATGGTCACAACTATTACAAAAGGGGTGAATTTGGCCCATTGTTCTTATCTACTCCAAATGCAGCATGGGATCGGAAGATGGTCTAGCAGACAGGACACTGGATTGCGATTCAAGAGTCCTGAGTTCATTTCTCTCTCGCAGGGAGTCTGACTATGGGCAAGTCATTTAATCTATCATGTGCTTCAGGTTCCTTTCTGTAAAATGGAAATTAGTACTTTCCTGCTTCACAAAAGTGTTGTGAGGATAAAATCCATGTATGACTGCAAGGTGCATTAGGGTGACCAGATGTCCTGATTTTATAGGGACAGTCCTAATTTTTGGGTCTTTTTCTTATATAGGCTCCTATTACCCTATACCACCTGTCCCGATTTTTCACACTTGCTGTCTGGCCACTCTAAGGTGCATAGATACTACAGGGAGGACAGACAGCATTTTTAACACATCTAGCATGGTACTACCTAAATGTTGAGCTCCTATAACTAGTGAAGAGGCACATCACAGTTTGGCAGATCTGTGTTGTTAACAATTAGTATCTATATGGAGTAGGAGAGAAAAATAAACCACATGGGAGCTTTCTGCACCACAGCGGAAGCGCCTTTGAAACAGTGAAGCATTATTCTGCAAAC
Organism: Terrapene triunguis; assembly: GCF_002925995.2. NCBI lineage: Eukaryota > Metazoa > Chordata > Testudines > Emydidae > Terrapene > Terrapene triunguis. The sequence goes on along the minus strand of NW_020665057.1, from coordinate 4,745,802 downwards.
ATTTGCTATTGAATTGTGCCCCCAGACAATACTTAACCTCTAAACTCACTCTGACAGCTTAAGAACTGCAAACATTTGGGTACCACTATTCACATCATGGCTGTACATGGAAACTTTGTGGACACCACAGTCTGGGCAGTGTTGCTTAGCACTGCTTGCTGGAAAGAAAATTAAAACTAGTAAAGGCCCCAGCAGGGTGGCATCCATCACAGCACTTTTCATGATGCCAAGTGGTGGAGACCCTACTTAAACAGTTGATCCTGGGTGCACCCTTGTCAGCACAGATCATGTGGGTTATTCAGTGTCAATCACACATGGTACGTACTCCCCATGCACCTCCTGTAGACTGTAATTCATATCCAAAGGATACTGACAGCAAACTCCGAGGAGATGGCACATGTACTGTGTGGGGATTCAGACTGTATGAAAGGTTAGATGCAGACTCCTACTAGATTATTACAAAGAGATGAAGGACACACCCTTGGAGAGAGAATTACCCTTAGATCTGACCTGTGACCTTGATGTACAATAGGGTAACCATGTTTTCAAAACATGTGTTGCCATTTTCTCTCATTCCTGTCTACTCCCCTCCCCTGTCACCTGCTATTTAGTATGTTTATCCAACTGTGGCACTGGTATTTTCTCCAGTCTCTCCCTCACACATGGTGTAAGTTTTTACCTTGTTCCCCCTCCTGTCATATTCTTTATTGCTTTTCCACAGCTATAGCCTTCTTTCTACCCTCCAACTCCAAGTCAACTTTTGCTTCTTGTTTCACTACTTCTGTCTGTGTCTTTTGTCATCATCCTGCTATTTCTGTTTTTTTTGTTTCCTCTCTTCCTCCGTCTCCCTCTTTTCCCATCCCAATCTCTTCTCCCTTTATTATATCTTTCAGGTCAATACCCCATCCTGGTCTCCGGTCCTCAACTTAGCATCAAGACTCTACCTACTATTCTTTCACTTCCTTTCACATCTCCTGTTCTCTTCTTGAACCCAATTCCTCCCCACCAACTCTCTCATACTCCCCTTTCTCTTTTTCTCCCCCCACCACTTTGCTGGCCACAGGCTTGAAGATATCCTTCCTGCTGAATTGAGAACCCACTGCTGCTTCAGCTCTCCTCTTTGCTCCTCTCCACTGTTGCCAAGAGTGGAGGTGGCTTTCATTCCCTTGCTGATCAACTCAGAAGCAGATAGGCCAGGTGTCACAGTCACAGTAAAATTGCCCCACATGAGGTCCCTTGGGTAAGCACCAGCATTGTATATTGCTAATGCCTTGAAACACACTGGAAAGGATTTCGGGAAGGGTTGAAGATGTGAGTGTGGAGTGAAAGGTTCCTTTGCAGGTTACAAGAGGCTGTAGAGGGAGGAAGGGAGAAGGGAATGAGTTAACTCGATGCTTCAGCTCAGTCCGAAGATAAGACACTGATTCCAGTCCAAGGTCACTGCGCTCGAACAGACTCTATGCAGCCAAGAAGCCTGCAGCCGTATCTGTATCTTACCCAACCCCAGCCAACTGTGAGAAAAAAGAAGTAAGTTGAACAAGACTGCAGGGGATTGCAAAAATTAGTGAGACGGTGAAGGCCAGCGAGGGGGAAAACAACAGTTTCGCATACCTGAAGCCAGTGTGTTTTGGGAAAGCTGAGGATGCCACGGAAGGCCGGTTTGGACTGGTACAAAGAGCATGGGGGACAGAGTCCCTGAACGAAATGCCCCCAAAAGACCCCAGGACTTAAAACCGTCCTGAGACCTGAAGCAAATCGGAGATCAACAGTGGACTCTGAATGACCTGTGCACAGGACAGAACTCGCGTCCACCCTTCCCTCTCTTCTTCTTACATTACACCCAGGCTTGGCCAGCCTTGGGTTGTGTGTGTGTGAGTATGAAAGTGGGTTAAGGCGCGGGAACTAACACTTTCTTTCTTCCTCTGAGTGATGTGGGGAGCACCCAGCACTCACCGCTGTTATTTTATTAATAAAGCTTTAAAATTTAGTCACTTGGTGTGCTCCTTCATCCCCTCCCCTAACGATCCTGCGGCCTCAGCCTGATCACCTGACGCCTCAGGCAGATTGGTAACAGAAATCTGTCCCTCACGGCTGCAAAGGAAACTTGAGAATGTGAATCCTAAAGGCTCAAATACCAGAAGGCAGCTCAAAGTTTATTATTTTTAAACTTGCATTATTTTAAAGCCAATCTCATGATTACGTTGAGACCTGGTTCACAATTTTTGAATGCTTGATGTCCCAAGATTTTAATGAAAAAGACAAAATAATTCTTTCAATAAAACGTACCAGTACACCAAAAAAGTCCCTTCAAATCAGGACAGTACCAGTATATCCTGATGTCTGCTCATTATATCTTGATGTCTCAAAAATTGGCTACTCTCAATATATCTTTTCTTTGGTGAATATTACCACTAGTAGGGATGTAAGTCACGTGGCTCAAGAATTTTTTCCTTTTCCATCCTGACCGGAAAGAAAGGATACATTTTAAGTCCATGAAGAAGCAATCACAGAGTCTGTCAGGCTTCCCAGGAGATGGGTGTTCAAGCCCATGAAAATTCCCATACAGGATCTCCCAGGCTTGCCTCCAGGGGAAAGATAGCTTCTTATAGAGACACCAGCTCCTTATAGTTGCAAACATATGCTGAATGTAGTTAAGCACATGGAGTTAATTTTGTAAACAAACATCTTTTGTAAATAAACAACTATGATGATTCTGAATAATCCAAAACATAAAGAGACAAAACACTAATGTTCCAAACAATGAAAACAGATTCCTAACAGCTTCATTTACAATAAAGAAAATCTGCATATGTCAAAAAATGCTGTATTATCACATGGCTTAACAAAATTAAGTGCAGCTGCATTGCACGTCATTGAAGTTTGCTAATACAGAAATATGTGAACAATATCATTATGTCCGACAATATTAGCAAAGGAAAAAAATATTGCACTGCAAAGCCAGCAAGCACTTGTGAGGAAAATATTTTTCCAGTACCTATTGATAAATATTTGTTAATCTTTTCGATTTTTGAATGCTTGAGGTTGTGTCAAGAAAAGAAGCATATGCTGATGCCCTCAAAACCAAAACAAGTGGTCAGCAGTCTCTGTACAAAAGGCAATAGTTCAACACAATAGTCCACTGTTGCTGTGACTCTCAGCGTTGTTTACCTCTCACAGAAATTCCAAGTACAAACTACTTCAAACAAACCACAGACAGAATCTAAACTAAATCCATCCACCAGGTTAATAAAATAAATACTGACTGGGTTTGACGGCCATAGCAGTAAACTATTGCCCTTGTGTTAAAAGAGTTTCTTTGTTTGGGCAATATTGTCCAAAGCCTTCCAACAACATAGCACAATCTCTGCTGAATCCTCAGGCACTATATTACTGGTTTGTCCATCATCTCACAGCTGACTCTATTTTCTAAGTTGGAACCTGTAATAATGAATGCTTTCCTTACTGATATTTCTTTACATGAGGAATCTTGATGCCTCTTGTCTTCACCCAAGCAGATGATTAACTCCTTAGGAGCTGATCTGTAACAGTTAAAGGGTCCAATTCTGCCCTCAGCTACTCACACAGAACTCCCATTGCACACAATTGAAGTTGTGTGTCAGTAGCCATGCATGGAATTTGGCTTATGATATTTAGAAACCACCCCACCTCAGTATGCTGGGATCTTCTATCTATGTTTGCTCTGAATTATTAGAAGTCTATTATATGCTCAGTTCTGCCCTCAGCTACATGCATGCATGTCCCATTGGCTTCAACAACGAGGAGTCCTTGTGGCACCTTAGAGACTAACAAATTTATTTGGGCATAAGCTTTCGTGGGCTAGAACCCACTTCATCAGATGCATGAAGTGGAAAATACAGGAGCAGGTATAAATACATGAAAGGATGGGAGTTGCCTTATCAAGTGTGAGGTCAGTCTAACAAGACAATCCACTTAACAGCAGACTAACAGCAACCACTCTGAAACCTGTCACCATTGGCTTCAATGACACTGAATTCAATGGGAATTGCCCTGTGTGCCTGAGGGCTCTAAATCTGGCTCTGATGGCCAGATTTTCTAAGGATCTCTGCTTCCATATTAACCAACCAAAACAAGAAACTGGACTTGCAAAAAAGCTATGGATGTTGACCTTTTTTGAAAGTTCATCCACAGCTGTGAGTGCTGAGAGTTTGAAAAGCCTGACTCACGTGTGTTCCACAAGATACGAGAGTCAAAGAGTGAGAAGGCTGTTTAATGTTATAGGACGTCGTGTGTCTGAAACAGGTCTGTACCCAAACCCAATATGTTGTACACAAGTTTGGTATTTTTAATTCCTGGGGGAGGGGGAAGATCGTTATTTTGATCAAAAAAGGAAATAAAGGGATTAAACAAATCAGACGAGTGCTTTGTAATTGGTCTCCAGACTGCTCTTCTTCCTTCAGTGAAGTGCATGCAAGTGAATAAAACTGCATGGACAGACTTTATTAACTGCAGCTTTTCTTTCCAACCCTGGGATTAGTGGACTACTTTAACCTTGACACATTCATCTTATACTCATAAAGCTCCACTTTTAAAAGTCCCTTCTCTTTACCTTTTCATACTTGTCTGATTCTGGCAAAAGCTTTTGTAAATTAAAAGAGGATAGTGCTGTGTCTCTTTTTAAAAAAAAATCAAAAAATTGATTTTTCTCACTTATCTTTGTTAGCAAGAGTATCAGGGAATTCAAGACGGTTTATCATCAACACATATTCTAAAAGCCTATCACAGATGGCAAAAATATGGCCTAAGCAGAGGTTTATATAAAAAGGGCTCTCTTCAAAGAATAAATGCATTAGGCAGTTATTTAAACATATTCAAGCAAAAGTAGAAGGCACATGTCTTTATTCACTTGATTGTAATGTAAAGCAAAGTATACAAATATATGCTCTTTATGTATCTGAGAGAAATGGTGCCTCTTTGAAGGTCCCATTATACTAGAGCAGTGGTTCTCAAACTTACTTGATCATGCCCCTCTTCTCTGTGTCTGTAGTAGTTTATCCTCCTCTCCCCCCGCCATACAAGTACATATACTGATAAAAAAAATCAACATGCAACTCTGACTAAATATTAAAAACGGTAAGGCATTGATTCAAACCGAGCCAACAATCCATTGTAATAAGAGCAAAAGCAAAACTGTACTTGTGGTCCATGCTTACAATTAAATGTGTACTGCATCGTAGCAAACAGATTAACGTACAGATGGCAACAACTTTGTATAATATTATGCAAGCTTAACAGAAATCCATGAAATCCACAGCGCCATCTGAGGACCTGATATGTCTGGAGGAATTAGCTTTCCTAGTTATTCATTGCTGTGGGTAAAATGTGCACAGTACCCCCCCCCCCCAAGCTTCTCATGCCTCCTCAAAATACATTCTGCGTCCCCCAGGGGGGCCCTCCCCTCCAGTTTGAGAACCTCTATACTAGAGAAATCTGAGGTGAGATTTTCACAAGCACTTAGCATGGTCTAACTCTGTTCCAGTCGAAGTCAATGGTAAAATTGCCAATGCTGAGCGCTTGTGTGTGAAAATCTGGGTGTGATAACCTCCATGTTGGCCCCCTTGCACTCTTAACAAGAGCTGGGTGAAATTTGTTGTGGAAACCCTTCCCCCCCACCCTCAGAAAATGCAAATTTGGGTCAGCCAAAACAAATTCACGAATTTGGGTCAATTATGGTAAATTGTTTCAGTCAGAAAAAAGAAAAAGGAAAAAAATTCAGAAATGTTAAACCCGTTCGTTTTGGCATTTCTGAAATGAAATGTTTTGACATTTCACTTTGGAAAGAGATTTTGCTTCAGAATTTCCCTCCATTTTATTTAAGAAAACATTTTAAAAACCACAAAATCAAAACAAAATGTTTACTTTCAGGTCAACCAAACTGTTTTTGTTGACCCAAAATTAATTTTTTTTTCAACACTTTAGTCTGCCAAAAATTTTGAAACATTTCAGTTTCAGGCTGATCCAAAACTTTTTAAAAAAAATTTCAGACCTTCACCTAAACTAAATATTCAGTTATTCACACAGCCTTATTCCCAATACACTTAGCATGCACACACAAAACTGGAGGAGTCGGTCAGAGTCATCGCGGGGTATAAGGGAGAGAGGCAGTGAATGTGTGTGTGGAGGGCGCTTGAGTGAAACACTTGAAAGTTAATTGCAGAATAAAAGAAGATCCCTCAAAGGTACGCCTTTCCCCAGTGCACCGATTTATTATAATTACAGAATTTACCTTTTCCTTTTTTCTTTATCCAGCCACATATTTGAGTTGCTTTAGATTAAAGTATATGTCTTGTTAATTATGGCATTTAGTTTTCAAATTGTAATTGGTGTCTGGTGCTCCTAAGCTCCTATAACTCTTCTTGTCACTGTTTCAAGGGGGCCTGTTTAAATTGCCTGAGGTAAACTAAAATGGAAAGTACCTTCTTACTTAAGTAATTTGAGTTATTTCTTGTGGCTTTATCAATTTAATGTTGCACTGGTGTGGGGTGTGTGGGGGGGAGATAGAAAGGGATCACTATGGGCAGCGTTGTCTGCCAAGATTTAATCAAGCATGATGTTCAGCGTCAATAATAATAGTAAAGGGTTTATTATTATGTTCTCTGGGAAGACAAAAATAACACTGAAAAATACACAAACAGCATTAGATATTGAATAAAACCTTTAAACCAAACTGATGAGGACTGCCATGCAAAGTGTGACAGACCCAGACCAGTGGGGTACAGGAGTCTGGTAGAGGGCAAATTACTCATCCAGTGACCAGTATGTTTTCTGTCCCCTGAGTGACCAGAGCAGGGGCTGCACTAGAGTAATCAGGAACCTGCTAGAACCAGTTAAGGCAGGCAGGCTAATTAGGACACCTGGAGCCAATTAAGAAGAAGCTGCTAGAATCAGTTAAGGCAGGCTAATAAGGGCACCTGGGGTTTAAAAGGACCTCACTTCAGTTTGTGGTGTGAGTGTGAGGAGCTGGGAGCAAGAGGTGCAAGAAGCTGAGAGTGTGTGCTGCTGGAGGACTGAGGAGCACAAGTGTTATCAGATACCAGGAGGAAGGTCCTGTGGTGAGAATAAGGAAGGTGTTTGGAGGAGGCCATGGGGAAGTAGCCCAGGGAGTTGTAGCTGTCATGCAGCTGTTACAGGAGGCACTATAGACAGCTGCAGTCCACAGGGCCCTGGGCTGGAACCCGGAGTAGAGGGCGGGCCTGGGTTCCCCCCAAACCTCTCAATTGACCTGGACTGTGGGTTCTTCCAGAGGAGAAGGTCTCTGGGCTGTTCCCCAACCCACATGGTGAATCTCTGAGGCAAGAAAATCCACCAGTAAGTGCAGGACCCACCAAGATAGAGGAGGAACTTTGTCACAAAAAAGTCTTCCTTTAAAAATATCTTGTATGGCTGTGTGTGAGAGTCTGCCAACTGATCAAATTGCAATTGCGTTCCATTGCTTGGACAAAAGATTCAACTGCGACTTTGTGGATACCTGGGACTGGCCCACCCTCCAACTCTCAGATGCCGAACAGTTCTTGCTATCATATCATATTGTAACAAACACAGCACCCACAATAATATTCAAGACTGACACAGGTAAGTTTCCCTAAAGCTTTTTTTAGGCACTTAATTTTTGTTCATGGTTACTGTACTTTTAGGTCAGAGTTTTCAAAAACAGGGTCCTAAACTTAGGCTCCTAAATCCATATTTGGCCACCAGACAGATTGTAAAAGTGCTGACTACTGAACAATTCCATTCACTGCAAAATAAAACATCATTCACTTTTCTTCCCAATACATTGGACGACGCCAACGCCAACACTCCAATAAACTAAAAAAAAAATTAGCTCATCATCTCCCATCAGGATGGCCTAATATCTCTGGCCAATTGAAATGTCTGATTTTCAAGGTATCAATACAGCAGATCAAAGCTAAAGTAACTGATGTTCCTTACATTGTCTGTCTGCCAAAAATTCCTGCATGGCCTGTCAGCCTTGCACAGCACATACACGTTCACAGTAGCTATTGGTCCTGTTCTACAAGCCCATGCTGCTAGGAGGCATCCAGGTGTCCTTATCTGCTCACAGAGCTGCTGCCCTGTGCTAGGCAGTGAACAAACTCTGCTTGTCACCCACACCGGGAGTGAGAGCCCTTCGTTCCATCAGTGCTGTGCTTGTGAAAGACAGTGACAGCAACCCTGTGATGCTCTGTACCTCAGGGGAACACCCAGCACCCCCATGTTCATCCTTGTAAAATGATTGTGTGGTATCCAATGCAAAGTTTGTCATGTCGGGTGTCTTCGGAAGACTCATGATGTACTGAGCATTGTTGTTATAGTAATGTTATAGTTATGTTATGGATTATAATTTCATGTCTATAGTTATAAGACTGAAAATGTATCCTCATGGCTTAAAGCAAGCCCAGACAAAAACTCTCCAAGAGCAGAGAGGCAGTTCACACCTCAGCAGGGCAGGTATGGGACAAACCCAGCCCAGCCTCACAGGAAACAAAAGATGCTGGCCTAGGCAGCAACAAAAGAACCTGTTAAACTCTCAAGGGAGTCACCCCCCTTCCTTTGGTCAGTTTGGAACTGCGATGAGGTAATGCTCACCTGACTCTGAAGGGGAGGGGGGCAAAGCCAAGAGGGAAGAAAGGACATGATAAAAGGGAGAGACATTTGCCATGCTCTCTCTTTTCCACTTACATCTACAGACACCACCACCACCACCAAGCGACTGAAGTGCTGATCATTTCTGTGGTGGGTGGCCTTGCCATGTTCTCCACTGGCTAACACAGATTTCAGAAGCTGTTTTAGAAAGTTCCTCTCTGCTTGGCTTCAGTGGGACTACCCCACGTGGGAGAGGCAAGTGGGATCTGGTCTATAAAACTCAACCCTGAGGGAAACAGTAGAAGCCCCGGTGCTCGAGTCATTTAAAACCAGAATGGACAAGATGCTACAGGCTCTATTGTGCCCCATAGATAAGCCCCGTGCTGAGAGCAGTATGCAACATCCCCTCACCCTGAGACATTTTCCCTGTCAGAGCCCCCCAGTACACAGGGAGAACATGTACTCGGTTAAACCCTTCTAAACACTGCAGCACGCTCCCTCCATGAGGATGGCCAGAGTGCAAGGGAAAAAGCTATGGTATGCCTACTGCTTGTCCCTCCTACCCCCTTTGAAGTGCTGTGCTTTCTGCAGAGAGAAGGTAGGGAGCAGCCCCTGTGCTCCCCTGAACATACAGAACAGGAATTCTGAACATCTTTCACAGCCCTTGCAAGGGGGAAGCTCCTTACTCTTTTCCACACTCCCAGCATGAACGTGTGTGTGGCTGAGACAGAACCTAGCCCTATAAAAATACACTGTAGGGGAAAATCCTGCTCTGCCATGGGGGATGGATTAGACTAGATGCCCCATGCAATAAGTCTTTTCTACCACTCACTTGTGCAGTGTACGCTTCTTTGAGCCTTCAAGCATTTATCGCTGCATGGCTTTCTTTTTCTTTCCTTTTACTGGCTTTTTTTGCCTTAAAAATATCTTTCTTTATTTTTCTTCTGCATATGCCAGGTTCTGTTTAAATTCACCATGCATTTTTCAGTACAAAAGAAAAAGATCCAAAATGTACACTTTTCTTCCAGTTCATTCAGGATGACCATAGATTTTCTTTTTCAAATGGATAATTACCATTGGCACTAAATTCCTTAGAGGTGAACACTGTTGCTGACATCATTTCCGTTTAACTGGTATCATGTGCAGAAGAATACATAATGCTTGTCCAAACACTCATGCAAAAACTTTCCTTGCTGTTATGTGTTTTTCTGCTACAACTTCAAAATCAGCAAAAAGAAAACAATATGGATGCACAATCAATCCTCTGTATGAATTTTACACCTAGCCTATTCAGAATCTTGTAGAGCAGTGGTTACAGCAAAGGGTTAAAAACCAGAAAGGATCTCAGGGCACGTCTTCACTACAGAGCTAAATCAGTGCTGCTGCAATCAATGCAGTGGCATCAATTTAGCAGGTCTGGTGAAGACAGAGCGCTCTCCCGTCAATTTCTGTACTCCACCTCCCCAAGAAGCATAAGGTAAGTCGGTGGGAGAGCCTCTCCCATCAACACAGTGTGGTGTAGACACCATGGCAAGTGGATCTAGGTAAGTTGACTTCAGTTACATTATTCATGTAACCGAAGTAGTGTTGCTTAGATAAATTTACCGCGGTAGTGTAGACTCAGATTCTAAAATCCTAGCTGAGAGGCCAACTCACAGTTTAAGTTGGAATTAGTTACTTGACCAATGTTTGTCTTAGTCATCCCCACCTGGAGAACTAGGTGAAATCCAGGCCCTTGCTGAAAATCAAATATTTTAGGGAAAATAGAATACAAACAAGAAAAAATAAACAACATTTTCCATTATGGAAAATGTAGTCATCAGGTAACATTTTCAGATGTGCCTACTTGATTTCAGAGCGTAAGTTCCATTTTCAGAAGTGAGGTAGGCATTTAGGAACAGTTTTGAAAATGTCACTTAAGAACTTCTGAGAATTTTAGCCCTTGTCTCCAGAATTACCTACACCTAATTTTCAAAAATCATGAGTCATGTCCCCCAGTGTGAGGAGATTGGCTTAGAAAGCATGAGATTTTTAAAAAATAATAAACATTGGGTTCTTTTTATTTGCCTTCTCTTTTTTGAGCGTTTACATTGCACTTAGGTCACATTTTCAAGATTTTTTTCCGCAACCATTTGGGCTAGAAACTTATTCTTTTAAAAATGAAAGCTGCGATTCTCACATAATTGCTTGGGTCGCTAAGCTGGATCTTTAAGTTAAACATCAACTATTGTGAGACTTGTGATAAAAGTTAGAAGAGTTGGCAATACTGCATCTACAATGGGGATGAAAGTAAGGTTATGTTAATGGCACTAGTTTTAGGTCTCATTTATACTAGAGCTCAAAGAGTTTTATTGAACCAGTTCAAAGTACAGTTTGGCTGTATAAACTATGGAGAAAACCATGTTTGAACCAAGTCTGCAAACTATGTTCTAGTCTAGGTTTAAGATCCTTTAAAAGAAAAAAATTACTGCTTTGAAATGGAAATTGGTATATTGTGTTTTTATAATGTGAGTTGTTAAGCACAGAGTCCATGTCTTCCTTTCTGGTAGCTCCAAGCACTCCAAGAGCACTCAATACGTGATATATAAAATAACAACAACAAATAATAATTGGGGCCTTAAAGAAACAATACCAAGCTTGGTAACTGATCTGCTTGGTCTCTTATTAATCATGCACTGAAAGGCCCTTTGTGGTACATATGTGAAGGACTGCTGTGAGAACCTTTATTTTGAATGTCCTGACTTTTCTAACTTACTTCAGGTTTATGACATCTGGAGAAAGCTTTCTCTGTAGAAAGTTTTAATACAGGAACAGTTTCTGTCTTGAACTCTTTGTGCTCTGTAGTAGATAAAGCTTTTGATACAGAAAGGCAGTTCAAGGTATCTACAAGCTCTGCTGGTGTGGTCATCAGAGGTCTCATTCCTGCAATGAGTGCCATGTGGGCCCACCCTTCTATCTAAGCAGGGCTTATTGAAGGAGCAGGGCCAGAGTTTGTAAGCTCCACAATCTCACTAGCTCTTTTTAAACTCTGCAATTTAAGTCCAATCACTCCAGAGTAAGGATGTACAAGCTGTGCAAGCTCTATAGGTTTGGATTGTTTCTAAATGAAAAACATGAAGCACTGTTACTGTAGTATGCTGTTAAGCTTTCTGGTTTTAAATCAATATTCAGAAAAAACAAACATAGAATCATAGAAATGTAGAGCTGGAAAGGACCTTGAGAGGTCATCTAGTCTAGTCCCCTGTGCTGAGGCAGGACCAAGTATATCTAGATCATCCCAGACAAGTGTTTGTCTAATGTATTCTTAAAAGCCTCCAATGATGGGGATTCCACAGCCTCTCTAGGTAACCTGTGTGACACTGCACCCCATATTCTTCATGGTGATATTATGATATGATTAGGGCATAATTGTGATGCATTTTGTACAAGATGGGTCATGTAAGGTGTCATTGGAAAAGTTATGATTTGCTGAATATGATTATCCTATTTGTATGCATGTATCATTTTTGTATCTGAAGTTGTGAATATTGACTATGTATCTGTATTTCACATGTAGCCACACCTGGGTGACACCCACTAGGCAAGATGCGTCCAGTCTAAATAGCTAGTTGTGAAGGGCCTAGTCAGGGTAATGGGCCATTAGGAAAAATAATAGGCCTTAGGAAAAGCTTATCCCCGACCTGGGAGCCTTCCTGAGAACACTCCAGACAGCCCGTAAGTAATGGCTGCTATGACTCTGCAAGGGCATGTGACCAGACCACATGACTCTGGACTCCATTTTGGGTACCTGTATTTTTCCACAAACTGGGCTGGAAACTGTTTTTGGAACAAAGGGTTTCCACCATATGCTAAAGCTATACAAGACAGGGAGTGACCTCATCTATTCTTCACTCCCCCACAACTGAACACCTGAGAGAAGCTCTGAAAGAAAAGGACTGGGAACGGGGGTGGGGAACCAAAGATGCAAAGCAAGTGCAGCTTATCCCTTAAGAATCCATGAGCCTGCTTGTATCATCAGCCAGGGTGAGAATTTGCTAACTCATATCATCTTTCTAGTATCTTAGGCTTAGTTTGTGTTTTTTTTTATTTACTAGGTAATCTGCTTGCTATCACTTACAATCACTTAAAATCTATCTGTTTTAGTTAATAAACTTGTTTTTTATTTTAACGTAAACTGGTGTGCCTTTAAGTGAAGTGTCAAAGGGAAAATCTCAGCTTGGTTACCACAAGTGTGCATATTCCTCTCCACAGCGAGGGAGAGGCGAACCAAGTAATAAATTCATACTGGTCAGGGTTTTGAACAGGGCAGCACGGTAATGCTCTGGGGTCCTAGCTGGGAAGCTGGGGGTAATCTTGGCTGTAGCCTTTCTATTGTTGGTTCATGCAGTGGCTGGTCAAAGCCTGCATGTAACTGCAGCTGGGTGTCTTCCTGCCTGTGTAAATGCTGGTGGAAGCGTAAGACCAGGAGCAGGCTAGAGCTTGTCACAGCAGCACAGTGTGAGAGGGAGCCCAGGCTGGTCAGTCAGAGGGCTCAGTGGTACCCCAGTTCCAGGTGGCACCCCGGGGAACCCACCACAACCTGTTCCAGTGCTTCAAATGTATTTCAATCCCATTGATGTCAAAGTCCCGTTGAAGTCAAAGGGACTGAAGCACTTGCTGAAAATCGAGCATGTGCTTAATCTCAAGGGGTGAAATTCTCCCTTGTACAATCCATCGTCTATGCACTATTTAAATTCTTCTTGAGCCTTATTTTGAGGGCTAAAGTGGGAGTCAAATGATTCATAGTCCTTATGTTGACCTTCAGCACATGGGTGAATTTATCCACCGTGCACAACAAAGATGGGAAAAAACAAAAACTGAGGCATATATCATCTAAGCCTTTTGAGGCAGGGATTATGTCTCCCTATGTGTTTGCACAGCACTAGCACAAAGGGCCCTGATTATGACGGGGGGGTCTCTTGGTGTTACAGTAATAGAAATATTAAATAATAATGCCCAAAAATCCTCCACCCAGGAAGCAATAAGTATAGAATTCTTACTCACAGATAGGTAATAAAAGTTTTATATTATAATTGTGTCAAATTCCAATTGCTAAAAATCCCTTTTATATTTAATACAAAATAATTTCCTTATTACGTATAGTGATATTTAGGTAACCTGAGAAAGCTAGAAAGGGATTCCTGCTGATTTCTCTCCTCCAGGCTACTCATAAAGAGAATGATGTATAAGATGAAAAACTTTATTTTGGAATCACTGCAGACTTTCATTTTATAAAGTTAAGAACAAGATTGGGGGAAATTCCTCCTCAAAACTTAGGATTCCTCTTTTGGGCCACCTTGCCTGTAACTGTTTTCTCTCTAACCAAATCTCCATATGCACAAATATGTGTCCATAACTGAAGTCCTCTTTTCCATGACCCTTTCTCAGTTTGTTGACACCAATAAGCCACACAAACCCTTTGACACCACAACCTCTGAGAGGAATAGATGTACGGTTAGCATATCCAGTGAGATATAACGGGGGCACATTTTCAAAGGTGGGCACACTGGATGTACTTGCAGAAAGATGGGTGTACCCATAGAACAACACTTCATTGGTGCATGCACTTTGGATAGCTGTGCACACAAATGCTCAGTTAGGCATGTAATTCCTGGATTCCTGGATTTGCAAAAAGAAAGCAATTTTTTCAGACACACCCAATGAGCCCATACTGGAACATTTTACCCAAAGAATCAAATAATGAAGATTAAAAAAAAAAAACTTACTATTTACACCATCTGAAAAAGAACTGGGTTGATCAGAATAATATGTACATGACTTAAGTAGGTAACCTACAGACCTGCTCCACGATTTTTGATTGTATGCAAATTCTGCGAAGGCATAATGCTATCTACCCTGTATCAGTGTTCCTTCACCTTTGGAGACCAGCTATGGGAGTGAAAGGATGGTGTAGTCTCCATGACCAATCCTTAGCCTCTCTACTAAGACTGCCACCAAGGAGGCATACTAGTGCCATTTGTCAAGTAGACCCCTGAGTATTAGGTATTGGAGCAAGACCCAACAAACTCATTTCACATGGACTACTAAAAAGCCAAGAGAAGCAACGGCTTTTGATCACTAATAACTGGAGCTGAATTCAAGGCAGTAATTTAAAAGTGAAAGACTCCTTCCCCCTTTACCAATCTCCTGAGCCATCCAGTTCCATTCTTGGAGTACAGAAATCAGTGTGATTCTCCTCTCACACCAGTGCCACCCAGGACAAGTTCCACTGGAGTTACACCAATGTAAAACCGGAGTAGGTGAGAGGAGAACTAGGCCCTTCATGTTTTAGACAGTGTACATGACAGGAACACTTTTTGCCCATTCTTTCCCTTGCAGCCTAACCAGAGTGACCCAGTTTTCCCAGATACTTCCAAAGTCAAAACATTTCTGTTTAAACATTATGATTTCCTTACACTTCAATCAATCATAGAAAATTACAAGTAAAGATAAACAAGATAAACATGGCCCTGGATTGTCTCCAGAGGCCTGTGGGACCATTGCAGGCAGAGAATAATATAATTAAATATGGGCAGCCTGTTGACTGCTCTCACACTCGGACGGAGGAAAGCTGAAGAAGTTTGTCCTGTTGCAAACATTTGCTTCACAGTCATACAACTGAATTTAGCATGGAAAGCTTCTGCAGGCATTACCAATGGCTTACCTCACTAATGAGTAGGAATAATACAGCCTTTTCAACTTTGTGGGCAAAAATTCCCTCTCAGATCCATACTTCAGTCTTCTATGCAGAGAAGGCATTCAGGTCTGCAGAGGGACACAGGCTGAAAATAAATGAGCAGGGGAATAGAGTTAAAACAGTTCCTCCTGTGGAAAACATAGGAAAGAATATATAAAATACACTGATGTACTTTACCAAAAGGAGGGTGGGGAGGGATTACACTGAGTATGGTGGAGTTTGCCCCATTTCTGAGGCTGCTAAATCACCTATACTAGAGATGACTTATTCGAGGTAGGGTGTACATATCAAGTCCTGGTCCTGAGCTGCGGGGGCGGTGCTTGGGGCGGGGGCAGTGTGCGGAGCCCCCTGGCTGCCCCTACAGGTAGGAGCCGGAGCAGGGTCATGCCGCTGCTTCTGGGAGCCACGTGGAGTGGCCCCTGACCTTGTTCCCCGGCTGGAGCGGCAGAGCTGGGCCATGCCACTGGTTCGGGAAGCTGCGTGGAGTGGCCCCCAACCCTACTCCCTGGCTGGAGCACCAGAGCAGTGCAAGCCCCAGACCCTGCTCCCCAGTGGGAGCTCAAGGGCCAGCTTAAAACGGCTGGCGGGCCCGATCCGGCCCGGGGGCCATAGTTTGCCCACCCCTGCCCTAACACATGCCATTGTGCCTGGGTACTGCAAGACAATATATAAGGAGGTGGGAGAAAACTTGTTCATCTTAGCCTCTAAGGATAGAACAAGAAGCAGTGGGCTTAAACTGCAGCAAGGGAGGTTTAGGTTGGACATTAGGAAAAAGTTCCTAGCTGTCAGGGTGGTTAAACATTGGAATAAACTGCCTAGGGAGGTTGTGGAATCTCCATCTCTGGAGATATTTAAGAGTAGGTTAGATAAATGTCTATCAGGGATGGTCTAGACAGTATTTGGTCCTGCCATGAGGGCAGGGGACTGGACTCGATGACCTCTCGAGGTCCCTTCCAGTCCCAGAGTCTATGAATCTATGAATCTATGAATATGCTCGTCTCATCCATGCACACACAATGCGGGTAAGCGTAGGAAGCAGATTTAGCCTAAACTCAGAATTTTCTGGTGGTTGTGGGTTTTAGGGTTATTTTCATGAAGTCTGTAGCACACTATATTTGCACTAGTGCTATAGATGGCAAATTAACTTTTTGCTGCCATTTTCACGTATTGGCTAGCTTTTTATTTTTCACATACTGGGACGTTCCAAGCATCTGTGAACACTGTGTTTTATCATGAGACTAATTAAGCATTGCACCTGGGAGAAGACATACCCTGCAGCCCATTGTTTATGAGAACATCCTACCAGAAGTCCACATCTGTACTGGGTGTAGCATACGGCATCAAGTTCTCACAGAACACAAGTCCTTAGCAATATTGCCAACAACACGTCTTTGAAATGGCCTGTCAAATATTTTCAAAGCTAGTTCTTTTGCCAGTATTACTGAGGCAGTCTCTCCTTTGGTGTGTATTTGTATATAAAGAGATACCAAGAATAGATAAATGCCAGCACCTGGTTTAATCCTGACTCATTCCCAAATGACTCATTTGGGTGGAGGATGGCAAACAAACAGGCAATATGATTTGTGTCGCTAGATGAGAAGACAAATAGCAGCCTTTCTGCTTTTATGGATCATAGAAGAGTCATGTACAGTTTTTACCTTTGCAAATCTGCAACAGGCAGAGAGCTGATTTTGTTTATTTTGCCAATCACAGGCAGAAAAGCAGCTCCTCAAATCCCCTATCAGGCCTTTGGGCCTGCCTCAGATAAGGGAATAATGACATCATCCAACAGAGCCATCAGGCAACCCGCCATTGTGTGTCACAATGCAAACAGCATGTCAGACAGTGCTTTCTAGCATTTGGAGAAGATTGTGACTGACTTTAAGAGGGACCTTGGACAAATCACTTTAATCTCAATCGGCCTCAGTTTACCTATCTATATACAAAACAATTTCCATTCTCATAGGGTTTGTGGTAGTGAAATCTGACTTAAACAGCCTGATAAGGTATAGGGGGCAGGTACAAGAGGTCAGGGGAGGTTAAGTCTCCCCAAACTGCCAGCCTGCTGCCTTTGGAATGCGCCGTCGCTGAAAGGGTGGGTGCCCCGGCCGTGACCCCGCCTGCTCATCTTCTTCCCCCAAGGCTCCGCCTCTTCCCATCCCCACTTCGCCCACATGGGGGCCTCGCAAGAGAGAATGAAGAGGTGTGCGCAAGGGGTGAGTGGCTGGCCAGCTGGTTGGCTGGCCAGCGGGTGGGCCCAAGGGAACAAGCAAAGAGGCACAAGCAGCAGGTGGGGGTGGGGCTTCAGAGAAGGAGCTGAATGGGGCCGAGGTGGAGCCTGGGTGGGGCTTCAGGGGGAGGAGCTGAGCAGGGGAAGACCTCATGGCAGGCCCACAGTCTGGATACACACAGCCTCCCCAAATGGAGGAATCACGTGCCACCCATGTGATAAGGGTTCCCCTAGTGCAAAGAAAGTTTCACTCCAACTTTCTGTAGCAGTTCCACAGGGCTCAACTTTTGTTCCCCTTCTCTTCTCCCTCCAACATTTATCACTGGGTAATCTCATTCACAAACAGAAATTCAACTACCATCTCCACGAGGATGATTCACACATACACCTCTACATGTCAAACCGGTCTTCTTCTGTCCAAACTAATATCTCAGCCTCTCTCTCTGTTATCTCTTTGTGGATGACAAGCTGTCAGCTCAAACTCAACATGGCTAAAACAGAACTACTAATATCTTCCCCACCTCATGTCCTCCTCGTTACCCCCTTTCTCAATTGCTGTGGGCAACACCCCCATATTGCCAGTCAGACACTCATGCCCATAACCTGGGCATCATCTTCAACTCAGACCTCTTTCAAGGTCCTCACATCTGGGCTATGTCTAAGTCTTGCATATTCTTTCTGCATAACATCTCTAAAATATGGCCTCTCTTACCCAGGCACAATGCTAAAACTCTCATCCAAGCTCTTATCTTGTGTTTTGATTACTGCAACAACCTTCTCTCTGGCCTTAATACATGCAGTCTTTCATCCAACGTAAACCACTTTTCTTCACTTTCAAGGCCTTTCATGGCCCTTCCACCTTACTGATCATCTTTCATTCACTGTAGAAATGTCAGTTCCTGCCTCCAGTCAGCCCATGCTGGAAGCCTCCATCGTCCACTTGTTAAATGTCCAAAGAAGCACATTCTCTCCCAGGCTGCCTCACACACTCCCCATAAACATCTGAAAAACGAACTCACTCTTCTCCTTCAAAATCCCTCTCAAAACTCTACTTTTCCACGATGCCTACAAAAAAGTCGACAACATTTAGGCTGCTGATGTGCTGAGACTACTGCCTATCGTGCTGACCAATACGGTCTCATTGTTTCCTTGTACTCCTCAGTTGGTTGGTCTGTATCCGTCTGTTGCATCTTGTCTTGTACTTAGATTGTTAGCTCCTTAGGGCAGGGACCATCTTTTTGTTCTGTGTTTATACAACATCCAGCACAATGAGGTCCTTGTCCATGACTAGGGCCATGGCAAGGCAATACAAACAATAAAATAATAATAATTGGCCTATATCAGCTTAGCTAGCCCTATGCCACTCACCTAGGAAGCTTCTAGCATGAGAGGCATGTTGGGGGCGAAGTTAAAACACTGCTTCACTCCAGCTGTCCCTGGCTGTTACACTGGCCCCTGGGGGAGTGGTGCAGTTGGGCATTAGTTAGAAAAGCTACTACCGAGCCCCAAGATCAGGAAGGGCAGAAATAAAGGTGGCACATGGCCCACTTTTTCCCCGCGCATCATCCCCCACACAATCAGGTCCTGCACTAAGTGCAGCTCAGCTAGCCCTAGGATTGATCCTTGTTAGGTGTTTATTCCCCTCTACTTGGATTAGAAACTAACTGCGGCAGTTCAGATACCTTCGGATGCTAACCTCTGGTTAATGTTTATTTCTAAATGGCCACCCCTTTGCACTGGGGCATCTGCTTCCATCCAGAACAAACAGGCACACAGATAGGCAAAAGTGAAGAAAAAAATTAACGGGCATTTCCTGTAACAGTGTGAACTGCTTTTCTTCTGAATGCAGACAAGTACAACTCTTTGTGAAATCAGACAATGTGCCAAGGAGCCCATTCAGCTGTAACCCAGGAAACAAAAAAAACTGTCATACTTAATGCTTTGACAAAATGATGTAGTGCTGTGGAACCCCAGTTTAAATTAATTATCATTCAACACTTATACTGTGGTAGCACCAACAGGCCTCAGCCAGGGAAGGGTCCCATTGTGCTAGGAGCTGTACAAACACACAGTAAATGATAGTCCCGGTCTCCAAAGAGTTCACAGTCTACAGCACAAGATGTGACAGGAAAGGGAAAAACAGATCGGCAGGGTGGGGAGGGAGAATGGGCTATTGCTAATAATGGCTGTTTCACGATAGTCTAGCTGTGTGTATAGTTCATAATGTCAGGAGTGAGCTGCTTGAGCTGAGCCTGAGGACTAGCCAGCCTGGGCCGCAGGCCTGATAATGAGCTCAGCTGGATTACGGCTGACCTGCCTGATTGGCTGACCTGCCTGATTGGCTGAAGGGAGCCGGCAGACCTGCTTTTAAGATCAGCAGCAGGTTACTGGCTGCTCACTGCTTATGTCTGCAGCAGCCATTACTCCTGTGCCTGCCTTATTCCCAGCCTTATTCTTGTCCTGTTCCAGCCCTGCTTACTCCTGACCCTCAACTCTGGTTCCTCACTCCTGTTCCAGGCACCGGGCCCTGACAACCCATGCCCTGGTCATGACACATAGATGTAATAAACCCTTCAGTAGCAGCAATCACAGCTCACTCCCTGTCTATCCATTATCAGATGACAATCTGATTTCCTCTTTCAACCAGGCCCTAATATTTCGTTATTGATTCATTTTAGGGGTACATTACAAACATTGAATCTATCTCCCCTTGTAAGTACTCTCACACTTGCTTCTTATCAAACTGTCTGTACTGGGCTATCTTGATTATCACTTCAAAAGTTTTTTTTCTCTTACTTAATTGGCCTCTCAGAGTTGGTAAGACAACTCCCACCTGTTCATGCTCTCTGTATGTGTGTATATATATCTCCTCAATGTTTCACTCTATATGCATCCGAAGAAGTGGGTTGTAGCCCACGAAAGCTTATGCTCTAATAAATTTGTTAGTCTCTAAGGTGCCACAAGTACTCCTGTTCTTTTTGCGGATACAGACTAACACGGCTGCTACTCTGAAACCTGTCATTAGAAAGTGGGTCTCCTGGCTAGTTGACTAAGAAGACGAAGTTTGCTATATCTAGATAATGATATTGTGGTTGTTAAATGAGGAAAGAAGAAAACAAAACATGAAGACAAGCTTTTGAGTCATCCTGCTTCATGCTTATGCCAGATGTTGTAGAATTAAGGAACAGGCACTGACATGCACTCATGAGAGACTATGCTGTTGCTTTAGATTTAGCCTCTCCCAGAAAGTGCTGCTGCAGGGCAGTGGGACTGAGGGGAGTTAAAAAAATGGAATGATAACTGGGATAAAATGGGGAGGGGAAGAAACTTCTCAGCATATAAATCTCAAAGTGTCAAAGGCTTTATATCTTTTGGCACCTAATTCTCACATGCCTACTTTAATGAGTGCTGAGCGGGGGAACTAGCAATTCTTCAGGATTAATTCTCTTTGTGTATTTCTCCGTATTGATGTTTACCGTTACAAACCTTATTCCATAAGCATTTGCTCAGTGCTTCTCAGAGGACTCAGCAGGAGATTATGGTAAGATTTTTTTTGAGATAAATGGCCTAGACAGGAATGAGAGCCAGTGCTTTCAGAGTTGAGGTGTGCAATACTTTTATAATGAAGTCCAGGCCATCGAGAATCCAAAATTCATGTCAATTGCACAAAATATTTGCCAAAATTTGCAAACTCGGGGTGAGATTGGTGAGAATGAACCTAAGCCAAATTGAGTTAGGTTGGTTTAGGCCAGGGGCAATCAGTTATTTTTTGTCAAGATCCAAATTTCTTGGTCAAGGTGTAATCTAGGTCCAGACTCCAGAGAAACATTTTTCACACTGCAATAACAATGATAATAATAATAATAATAATTAATAAGTAAATAAAAAGATTTTGCGGTCCTTTCAAAAGCATCTGGTGGTCTGGATTTGGCCCGCAGTCCACCTATTGACTAAGCCTGGTTTAGGGTTTCAGATGGTAACTTTGCAAGACATGGTTAAGTCTGCATGTGAACACTAGTTAGCAGATTTAACAAGGCTACAGCAGCTTGGTAAGTCTGCACCATTGCTATGCAGCGTGTGTGCAGAAGTCTCTTTCCAAAAGCTTCAGCCACCAAGCAGATATAATATGTAGCTGAATATATGAGCGTAAAGCAATCCAGAGAAAAGTTCACCATGTTTGAACCAAGGCTGGATTATGGTAGCCTGGGGCCTTCGCCTAGCACCTCATTGCCCTTCTTCATCCCCACACCAAATGGCCAATTCATAAGCTCTTTGTGGCAGGGACCATCTTTCTATTCTGCGTCTGTACAGGGCCCAGTTCAGTGGGGTCCTGATCTATGACTGGGGCTCCTAGAGATGCTATCACCATACAAATCAATAATAAAATAAAATAATAAATATTAAAATCAGTCTCTGATGTGGTGCCTGCTTTCTTGTTTTCCCAGTCTGTTCACAAAGGTCCAAATTATTCATCTCCTACTCACTGCTGCTAGTAGAGCTGGTTAAAATTTTTCAAAATATTTCCAAAAAAATAAAACAAAAAAAGACAAATTTTCACACACACAAAAAGAACCTAGCCAAACAAAAATCCTATTTTCCCACCAATTCTATTTGCCAGCTCTCTAAGAGGAGAGAGGGAACCCAATTTTTACTATGAAAGAAAGAGCCCAAAGACCTGAGCATGGCTCCCTGCTCAACACATATTCGAGAATCCACAACACTGATTAACCTGCGGGAAGTGATGAAGTGAGGCAGAGACCATGGCTGATAAGGAAAGGTATGTGCTTCATTGGCCTACTGGGTTAATCTAGCCCTGGCCTGAGGAATTTCACAGGTTTGGAACATCTTAAATATCACAACTTAAGTTTAGCTCCAATTAGGTTGCACTAATATTAGGGTCAAATTCAGGCCCGATTAATACCAAATGTAGAGTTGCAAATTCAGACCCATAGGGGCAGGTTTAGTACTAATTTAAACCCCATGCAGGCCCTTAATTTCAATGTTCCAAAATCGTCCTGAGAGTAAATTCACAAATATCAATAGAGTTATGCCACGGGGTTCAATAGGGTATCAATCAACAGTGAATTTGGACCAGTTCAGTTTATATTTTTTAGCTGTCTGGAATCTCAGAAACAGAATTTTCAGGAGCATTTTTGCGTGTGGTCAATAAAAACTTAACCATCTAGGCTGGGGTTTTCAAAGCAACCTATGGGCAGTAGGGGTCCAAACTTCTTGAAAATCTCAGTCTTAAAATTTTATAATTCCAGGGCCAAATCAGATCCATCCTGAGCTCAATTGCTTCCAAGATGGCTAGTGAGGCCCAGCAGCAAACTACTTCAGTTGCTTTCTAATTTTACTTTATAAAGTTTTCCCTCTTTCTCCTCAAGCCATACTGAAAAGAGGCAAAAAAGCGTACTGAAAAATGAAAGAAAGTTTCTGTTTCTTGTACATCTGTAGCTCATTAGGGAGACGATCAGAACAGAAGACAGTTTGACTAGGCAACTTCAGGCTTCCTCTGGTACAGATCTAAAAAAAATGGTACTAATGGTTGATGGAACATCAGTAATCACTGACTGCCTAACAGAAGCATCAACAGCCGCCACCACCCTGCTGTGAAGTGCACTCTTAGGTGAAGACACCCCTGGAGGTCTGAGAAACTACCTAAGAAGCCACAATCTCTTCAAATGACTTTGGCATGTCAGAACCCACAGAAAAAATGTTCCTTCTATGTATTATTTATTGCTTTCCTGTATTTATATAATATCCAGCTTCCTGAAAGTAATTTGTTTTGGATTGTGTAACACTGGGCAGAACATCAAAGGTATGTTAATCAGTGGTAATAAAACACTAAAGTTTATGGTCACTGAGGTATTAAATATTGCTAATAAATTACAGGGTTAGCATTTTAAATGAGCTATAGTTTGGAGAAGAGCAGTAGCACCATGTCTAAAAGCATTAATTGCCATTGCCTAACTCAGTAATTATCAAGAGAGTCAGATTTTTTTTTTAAACCAACATATATCAGTATGATATGCATGCAATGAAAAACAGCCGCATCTGAAGAGATTCAGTAGTGCTTAGCGCTTAACCCCTTCAGAAGCACTCTACTAATGTTAAAACACAACACTCCTGTTAGGTAGTTAATTATCATCATCATCTGCATTTTACGCATAAGGAAACTGGAGCAAAGAGAGGTTAACCCATTACAGATACTGGGGTGGATGGGCCTACGCCTACCCAGAAATAAAAGCCCTCCCCCTCAATTGAGGGGGAGGAACCACAGAACCTAGACCACAGAGATGTTAAAGGGCTCTAAGACAACACAGATTTAGACCTTGGGAGCTCATGGTCTCCAGTCCCATGCTCTAAGGACTAGACATCACTGCTTCTCCTCTGAGGGGTAGCAGGGATCTGAGCTCAAATGCTGTTCCTGTTTTTATTTTGTTTTTTTCCTCTACCTGGGCTGCCTTGAATTGGGTGCAACAAAAGGAAGCAACTCTTTCATGGAGACACCCAGCAGAGAGGTAGCACTCCACATTACTGCAGTATTCTACAGCATGGCTTCTCATGCTTTTTCAGAGAGTGGACCACATCTTAATAGAGAGATGCTTTTTCATGAATCACTTCCCCAGCCATTCACCTTTTGTGTGGACTATCACCCTCCTATTCACCATCACATGGACCTCCTCTCTTTTGCATCACCCACCGGTGCATACTTTGGTAACTGCCGCAAAAGCAACTGCTTACATTGAAGAGTAATGATAGGACAGTATTCAGCTACCGTCAGCTGCTCTATCATGTAATACTTTTGACAGTATTAATCACGCTGTCTCTTCATTTCACGTCCCCATCCCATCTGTGTTGCTTTTCTCCACCTGCTTCCCTGCTGCCTAGATGTCTCTCCTTCATGCCCTTCCCTGCCTCTTGGTTCTCCATGTCCCTGGATGTGCTGTCTTGCTATCTGTACCTCTTTCCCTCCCACTCCCCATACTGCCTCAGTCTCTTTTCCCTAGGATACACCTCACACTGGGAGCTGGTCATTCCTGCCTCCTATCTTCCTGTTCTGCTTCTGAGGCAGTGGCCCTTAGAAAAAACAGCTAGGCTGAGATTTCCTTGTTCCCAGCTACTTTACAGGCTTTATGCTCTTTTCCCTATAACTGGCTACCTAGAGCTAGATACTGAGATGGTGTAAACTGATGTAATACCACTGAAGTCAATGCATATATACACCTCTACTCCGATATAACGTGACCCGATATAACACGAATTTGGATATAACGCGGTAAAGCAGTGCTCCGGGGGGCGGGGCTGCGCACTCCGGTGGATCAAAGCAAGTTCGATATAACGGGTTTCACCTATAACGCGGGAAGATTTTTTGGCTCCCGAGGACAGCGTTATATCGGGGTAGAGGTGCATATCAGCTGAGGATCTGACCTTTCAACTTTGCATACCTCAAGCACCTTTCATCCAAGGATCTCACAGCACTTTACAAACATATGTTACTTCTTACAGCATACCCGTGTGATAGGTAATTTTATAGAAGCCAATAGAGTTGCACAGATATAATTAAGGGTAAAAATTGGCTCATTTTCTCTCCTAGATAGACTGTAGAGGGCAACAGGCAAACCCAATATCTGCCAGACATTTCCCCCATCTCCTTATCTGTTTGGAAAATCTGCCTAATAATTTTCTAAGTATTTCCCTCTCAGGCTAGAGGCACTGTTTCCTAGCTCTTCTTTAAAACAAAAAATTTCAGTGATAATGACTAAATATTTATGAGTAGGGGGTCTACTTACATTGCAGATAAATCACATTTTTTTGCGGGTTGGTTACAACATAGATAGCAAATTTTGTGATTGTGTTAAATATCTGAGAAATTTGCTATTTATTCCATGACCAACCCACAAAAAATGTGTGATTTTTCCACAACATTTCTCAAACTGGGGGCCCTGGCCCAAAAGGGGGATTGCAAACCTAATGTCAGGAGGGGGGGTTCATGGTATTGCCACACTTACTTCTGCGCTGCTGCTGGTGGCAACATTGCTTGACGCTGGGTGGTGGGAGAGTGGTGGCTGCTGGCCAGGCACCCAGCTCTGAAGGCAGTGCCGTGACCAGCAGTGGCACAGAAGTAAGGTTAGCAATTGTATGGTATTGCCAGCCTTACTTCTGTGTTGCTGTTGTTGGCAGCACTGCCTTCACAGCTGGGCAGCCAGAGACCAGATTTCACGGTCCGTGACGCGATTTTCATGGCCATGAATTTGGTAGACCCCTACTTATGGGCAACCCTACGATAACTAAATTGGCATTCAGGCTGAAAGGAGGACAACAAATTTCAACAATGGAACAAGTTTCAATTTCAAGCTTTCAAAGGGTTTTTAACCACAGATAAACAAAAATTACTTTTTAAATTATTAAACATTTTGATAGTGTCTATCCTTAACTCAGCACCATTCTTTTGGTTGCATAATGCCAAGATCTTCCAAGTGGTGCAAGCTACATAAACTCTTCTTTACAGTTCATTATATCTTCACTGCACTTTTAAGGTAGCTACTTAAACTTATCTATAACAGCTCCCGTCCTGCTTGCTAAAGTTTCTCAGGGTATGTCCACACTTGGAGCTGGAAGGTGTCATTTTCAGCTGGAGGAGACATACCCATGCTCACTCTGATCAAGTGAACATGCTAAAAATAATGTCTAGCAGTGATGGCACAAGTGGCAGGAAGGACTAGCTGTCCCAAGTAGGATCCTGTCTAAGACACTTGGCATGTACTCAAGGAAGCTAGCCACTCCCACCGATATATTCTACTTCTAGCATACTGGCCCAAGGAGAGCTAGGTGAGTATGTCTCCTGGGGCTGGGAATCACACCCCAGCTCAAAGTGTAGACATGCCCTCAGCCTCAGCAAAATTACTATTGCTATTGAAGTTAGGCGAGTTTAAACAACTGCATAGGCTGCAAGGCTGTGGAGAATCAGGCTCTAGTCTCCTGATTCATGGCATCTGCCTCTTGTAACCTGGCTAATCAATAACATATCAGACAGACAGACAGCATCCCATGAGTCACATGAAGAGCCCTTAGCTTGAACAGGTGCTGCTGGTACAGAATAAAGAGCCATGGTGGATGAGAGACCAGACAGAATAGCATTCTCTGGCAAGATTGTATCAGCATGAAATCAGATGGATCCGATGACTGTTTGAAGAAAAGCCTGCGACAGAACAAGGAGCGTGCACACACCATGAGTCACACTGGTCATTACGTGGGTGATTCAGGTGGTCTGGAATGTGACTTAAAAAGTGGTCAGAAGACATTATCCAAAACCAAAGTAACTGCTTCAATAGCAGCATAGCTCTACATGACTTAGAGAGCTACCTTAGGGCTAAACTCTGCCTAACACACAGCCCCACAGCAAGAGAGTGCTGAAATACACAACCACATTGGGGCCCTCCAGAGGCATTGGCCATGATTCTGAGTTCAACTACACTGCAATAACTTCACTTACGGAGCGAGAGGAGAATGAGGCCCATTGTGTTTAAAGCAAGCATAGTTCCTCCAGGGAGGTTGGAAGACCGTGGACCGAAGCAGTCCCTGCCATACCCTTTAAAAGACTGCAGCTTTTTCTCCTGAGCCTGTGCGGAACCAGTACTTCTGCTCAATGTGGAATAGGGGGCTAGCAGTGCTTTCCTAACTAGCCTTGAGCAGTCCTTGTCCTGCCTGGAATCAAGGATTAATACTATGTTTGCCCTCTGCACAGACGTGCAAGTGAGGTGGGAAAGCTCCTTCACCCATTCCCTCCACCCCCACCCTGGGCCAGACACCATCCACTCTGACAAAATAGCAGCATCTTTGTCCAGGAAGAGACTCATTCTGCCTTCTCCACTGAAAAATCTCACAGTGAGAGGAATCAACTGCAGAGCGGGATGGAAAGGAAGACAGAAAGAAAATCCTGAAGGCCAAGGCACATTCAGACATTCATGGTCATGTGGAATATGGGGATAAAGATTGCCCATAAATTTCACAGGCAACAATCATGTGTCCAGAACCCAAATCAGGCATGACACAAAACATCACAGACGAGAAAGTGACATTTATAAAATGAGAAGAGGATTCATGTCAAAGTCTCTTCAGGAAAAGTTCTCTACGCTCTGCAAGAAGAGCTCCTCAACATTAAATACAACAGTGCCAGTGTTGTGGGTTCCTAAACTGCTATCTTCTCCCTTTTTATACTAATTAAGAAAAAAGAACGAGTCATTTAACCTGCTCCCTATACAGACATTTTTCATAAAAAATGCAAACTAACATCCCAGTGTTGCAGTGCATCTAGAACTCTATTGAAAGATAAATGAGAAGCTCAGTTGAAAACCATTGGTCACAGCTTCTGTTTTGCAGCTGACATTTGTTTCTGTTTTAAATACCAGTATAACATCTTTAAGCCATCAGTAAAACCCCAACATGACTTTTTCTCTCTGTTGAAGCCCTGGGCACGTTCCGGAGCCGCACACTGGAGCAACTGATGTTCACTCAGAAAAGGAGTTGATGTTGTATAGTGCCAAATCCTACTTGTGTTTCTTACTCGGGAGTCAGTGGAATTACTTGATGAGGATGGGGAGCAGGATCTGGCCTCATGTTAGAACAGCTGTGCTCTAACTTAGGCAACTGCTATAGCACAGTGTTTGAATATTTTTCCATAATGACTTGACCCCATCCACGTTATCCATCCAAATGTAGTTAGAGACACTTTTGGCCACAAGTGAATTGGACTGGTGATTAAGCAAGGTTTGACACTTTGTTATACTGCTGGTGTGGACAGGCCCTGAGACAATCTTAGTGTAGCTCCCTCCAGTTGGCAGACTCCCTTTTGCTCACTTGGGGCTCGATTCCCCCACCACTGATGTCTGTGAGAGTTCTGCTATAGGTTTCAATGGAGGCAAGATCAGGAACTTGGTACAGTAGGTACCTGGGGCTCAAAAACATTCTGGTTGGAGTCTCGTCTGCTACAGTATTAGAGCAAGTCCAGTCACTGGATGAGAGTTTGCACTAGCAGCCTACGTTCACTTGAAGAGTCTGGTTGCAGGTATTTCTTTCCTGGAATATTAAAACGCTGGAATATTAAAACTCATAGACTACCCCAAAACATTATTTTTAAAAAGCTGATTTTGGAAACCACAAAGGATGACAGCCCTGCTACAGCCCAGAACCGCTTCCACATCAAAGGCATCTTCTTCTTCTGCCAGATTTATCAAGTTTTGATTCTTATCCCTCCTGACAACCTAAAACACCACAGGTATTTACAGTTGTGTCCAACATACACCTCGTTTCCTGCTTGAGCACTGTATGCAACAGCACTTCAGTTGTGAGGCAAATACACCTTCCTTTTTCCCCTCCTTATGGTCTCCCTGGCTGTACACTTAAGCATCCCTGGCCAGTCCACTTGTGCAACCTCTGGCAGCAGAGAGCATGACATTCCTCTCTCTTTCAGTCTGATCCCATTTATCCTTGTGTGGAGTGGCAAGTGTTTCAGGGGCACCTGAGGGCACAGTAGCTGAAGTAGCTTACTGCCATGGTTCTTAAATTCTAGGTCATGCAACCTCTTAGGGGTTGGCACACTTCTTGGAAGGTAGAGGTCACAAACACTATTATTCTATTTAATTAACTTACTTTTCAGCTCCTGTTAACCCCTTACCAATATAGGTGTCTCCCACCGACAGCTTATGCTGCTCACAGAGGTGGTTTTCTTATGCCCACAGGAGAGAGCTCTCCCGTTGGCACAGAGCGCCTTCACCAGACAGCTGTATCAGTGTATCAGTACAGCTTCACCACTGCCCATATAGATATACCCTAAAGCTGTAAGCAAGCCCCGTTACAGTGGACTGGGTCAACTAAAGGAAACAAAAGAGCTCTGAAGTAAGTCTGAGGGGTTTGTTACTGGTGAGGCTGGCAGGGGTGATGCAGCTGTATACAAAACACACTTTTCAAGGAACAGGGAATAAATACATCAGCAGCAACCCCACCCCCACCCTAGGGTATTTTCCTGCTCTTTTGGGGACATAAATGCCTATATTTTCAAAAGCAACTAGTGATATTGGCTGCCCAGCTTGAGACACCTTAAAGGGGTTTGATTTTCAGTCAGGCTCCTTTGAGGTGTCTTAAGACAGATGCTCAAAATCACCAGTCACTCTCGAAAATGTAGGTGCAAACGACTAATGATGGTTCTGTGATACATATAAGGGGCTGAGAGTCAAGAATGCTGACTACAGAGTTTGTGAATTTCTGGTTGGAAATAAATCTCTTTGGTGTATTTTGGTTCGTCTTCTGTTTTAACTCTTGCATTTGGCAGCATTCAACAGCATGTCGGAATCTGCTACCTCTGCTCTGGGTCCATCCTTAGTGAACCTCTGTGTAAGCTAAGGTAGCCCCTATCAGATAACATCCAAACCACGTCACATTGGTCTCTATTATTTTTCTGCTCTCTAGGATTAAAAGTGCTTCCCTCTCTCGCTGAAAGGCTGCTGGAGGTGGAGAACCAGCTATGTATTCATAGAAGCTGTCCCAGCCCTTAACTTCTATTGTAAATAAATGAAATTCCACAACAGAGCAGTGACACAGACTTAGCGCTGCCGGGATACCACTAAGCCCTGGCCCTTGAGGTAGGACTAAAAATCAGAAACAGAGCTAAGGATGAACAGGGTGGCTTCAGACAAACCAAATAAGCGGGTGCTTGGGTACTGCACTATAGTACAAGAATTCTCAGGCTATCCCTGCAATCACTTCCATTCCTGTTGTCAGAGGCGGAGACAGCTGTCTACTTCATCTCATTTTGAGGGTCCTTTTGTAGCTAGGTCTTTGTCACATTCCGGGGGTGCAATCCAGACCCGTGAGGCATTGTGTCACCACTTACTCCTCAATGTTGGGTGCCTCACAATACTTTGCTGTTGTAGCTCCTAACGAGGGCAAGTCACAAACAGCTTAACAGCATACCAGTCATACCTGGAGAGAGTCTGAGTATAGCTGGAGCCCTGGTCCAACAACACTGAGCTCAGCATCCTGTCAGCAATGCTCCAGTCACACTCTGGCTTCCAGCAGCCTTAGGGTCACCCTGCAAGTAGAAAACAACATACTCCCAGGCCCAAATTTTCCCCAAACATGTGTTTTGCATTGTCCAGCACTCTCCTGGACAGTTCAGATATTAAAGGTCCATTGCCCTGTAAAGGGTCAATATTCTACAGTTGGCTACTTTAAGTGGAGTTACGAACAGTTCTGTTTAAACACAACACTGGACTAGTTTAGATTAAAAATAAAACAAGTTCATTTAACTACAAAGATATAGGTTTTACTGAGTACAAGTATAAGGTATTAGAGTCAGAATGGGTTACAAGAAAAATAGAGATATAATGTTTTCTAGCACCTTAAATTTAACAAGCTAGACTTGGTTCAAGATAAAATCCTTACTGCAGGCTCCCTTTTATTTGTACAGGTCAGTGAGCTAGGAGTGTTGATTACAAATACCTAGCAGATAATATACATAACCAACAATTAATAAGCAAAGCCTTATTTTTATTATGATCTTCCAGAAGTCATAGTGCTCTTATTTTGGAGTAAAAGTGTCCCACCATGGGGAGCTATTCTGGTTAATTTCCCCATGCAGAAAAGCCCTAAAACCAGATTATGGACTTGAACCAAAATTCTGGATCTAAACTCTAAGACTGAAGACGAAGCCTGTATGCTCAGTTGTCAGGTACACTATGGTCCGTTTATGCTTTTCCATTAGTGCAAAAGGGGCCATAAAGTCAGTGGATACAGCTACTTGATATAAGGGGTTTCCTTAGGTGAAAAGCTAACATCAAGGAACATATCCATGTGAAATGGGATGTAGCCAGAATAATTCCTTGGGGCCACAGCTTAAATTAGAACATCCATCAGGTTTACCTGATTTATATAGAAAGCCAGCTCTAGCATATGTGGGTGCAAAGGTGGTGAAAAGCCATCTCTGTCCCCCACTTCCCAGGTCCTATGAGAAGCATAGGTCAGCCAGATAAGCCCTTGTATTTCTGTACCGGGCAGCCTGCACTCAAACTCCTGATCCAAGTACTGCTGAGCATAGGGGCTTGTGTCTGGATCAAAATCAGAACTTTCCCATACTGCCGAGTGGTCAGATAGCTCATTATCGTTTTGCACTCCAAACTCAGATTGAGAACATTGGCTTGGGCCTACCTTTCCACTTAATCCCTTTCTTCCACTTGAGGTTCCCAGCTAATGTTTCTTATAAGGACCTTCTTAAGATCTTCAGGACAGTCTTTCCTTCCACTTTACTCTGACTTCTCTCCGTTGTGGCTCCCTGCTAGAAAACTTAGTGTCCTCCACTATTCTAAACTTCTCCAGTCCAAGAAGCAGCTGCTCTGACTCGTGTCTGCATTTCACACTGGTGTAAGATTAAGTTCAGTGCAAACTAGCAAAGATTGAACCATCCATTTAAAAGTATACATGCACTCCCAGGTGTTAGCTATTAAAGATTTAATTGGTCACATGCCACCTGAGGCACGTTGTGCATACTCTAAGAAGATTTACAATGAGGGATTCCACATCTGGATTACTTTACTTGTCACAATTCTAAAACGTAAGACAAAAAGGATGTCATGAAAAAGAGGAGAAAGTTCTGGAAGCTTTAACATGGTTACTGGTGGTAGGAAACCATCTCCTTGGTATCTGCATGTTCAGCATCTCTGTCCCATTTTATCCCCGATTCTCAGACAATGCTACATGGATTGCGACCCAAAGAAGAAAAGTGCCAAAAAATACTACTTTAGCGCACATAAACTCCTTAATAAAAGCATTTCAAGGGATGTTAGAAGCTATTTTGGATTAATTTTTGGACTAATTTGCAACTTAAAGTTGTGCAAATGGTATAAGGGAAGAGAAACAGCTTGTTCTATCTGAGGTGCTTATATATATCCTGCACAACTATAGAACTTCCCAATCTTTGATGTATTTATCCTCACAACCCCCCTGTGAGGTAAGGCAGTGCTATTTCCCCCATTTTACAGGTATAAAAATGGAGGCGCAGAGAGACTACGACCAAGGTTCTCAAAGGTATTTCGGTGCTTAGCTCCCAACTAAACCAAGTGACTTGTTCAAGATCACACAGGAAGTCTGTAGTTGAGCTGGGTGTCTAGAGCCCCAGGTTAGTGCCCTAATCACTGAACCACCCATCCTCTCTTGTTAGTAAAAAAAAATAATAATAATAATAATAATAATAATCTGAAGAATATTCTGTTTACTGCGCTGTCCGCAGGCCGGCTGAGTGTAAGCCAAAGGTTACAGCAGTAATCCAGGATATAGACTTGATTGGGTTTAGACCCAGCTCTGTTCCTGATTTGCTGGGTGTCTTTAGGCACGTCACTTCCCCTTCTTTGTGCCTCTGTTTCCCCATCCAATATAGTCAGGCTAATATCTGCTTTCCAAGGGTATTTGTGATGCCTTTGTGTAGAACAGGGGTTCTCAAACTGGGGGTCGGGACTCCTCAGAGGATCGTGAGGTCATTACATGAGGGGTCGTGAGCTGTCAACCTCCACCCCAAACTCCACTTTGCCTCCAGCATTTATAATGGTGTTAAATATATTAAAAACTGTGTTTAATTTATTGGGGGGGGGTCATACTCAGAGACTTGTGATGTCAAAGGGGTCACCAGTAAAAAAGTTTGAGCTCCACTGGTGTAGAACCAGTAAATGTAATCCACATCAATATCTGCAGGAGGTAGTTGTGACGGGGGTGGGGGGTCCATAGATTTAGCTCTTTTTATTTTCATATCATGTGACCTGTGCAAACTCTGCTTTGGTCTTGGTTTCTTGCTGTATTTCCTCCTCCCCCATCACTGGAAGCTTTCACACAGACTTCAGTGGAAAAACTGTCAACAGTTTGTCAATGGATCAAACCCCTTCAGACATTGTGTACAAGTTTCAATGCTATTTTCACATTCACTTCCTTTCTTGTTTCCATGCAGATAACCCTTTGATGCTAGTGAATCAATTTGGACAGCAGACATACAATCCACATTTGGGAGAATTTTTCGACGGCTGTGTTCATGACCATGACTAGTTTGGCATGAAGGACGTTTCTTTGACCTAATGTGGCATCTTATCTTGATTTGCAGTGCTTCTTTTCAGGGAAAAGATTTTTATTAAAAAGAGGTGAGACTTTCAAAATTCCATGTTTTACCTACTTCCTGTGCAATAGTCCAACCCCATAAACACTTACTACTGGCTGTAATGCTTTCTCCTGGTAAGAAGCACACCCTACCATAGTAAATGTTTGCATAATTGGTTTGTAAGAAAAAATAAAACTCATCCAAAGTCTGAGTTGATTTTCTACAATCCAAACTGTTATAGCAAACTGAATTTGGATCCAAACTTCCCTAGAGCTTGACAAGGTTCAGATCCAATCTGGGTATCATCTCCAGTAGCTGGATGTGAAGTGGACATGAACAACAACAACAAAAACACCCTTTTTGGGGGGGGAGGGAGGAGAGGGCCTATTGTTGTTTATCCCAGGGCAGATTATGAGTGGTGCTGTCCAACATAAGTAAGATTATCACAAGCTGGCCCATAACAAATATTTATAAAGCACAGTGCTACTCATAAGCCAGGGGACCAGAATTCAGTCCTACTTGTTCAGCACTGAAAATATATCAGCACTACACAATATGACAGTGCATTTTCTATACCCCGCCCCCCAAGTCTACAGGATCTGTTTTTTAGATTTTTGTTCTACGTCTATGGAAAAGCAATGCTGAGAACTGTGATTTGTGATTCTCTGTTTACAACCAGCCCGTATGGCCTCTTTCTGCAGCACTTTAATTTCAGATTTGTCATCCTGCTTGGCAGACCTGAGGGAGTGGGAGGCAATGTGTTCTGCTTTGGGGGTAGCTTCAGAACACTCTCAGAGCAGCCATTACAGATTGTCCTGGACAGATTCTGCAGGAAGCCCTAGCCAGCCCTCCTGGCTGGAGGAAGTATTGGCACAGAGACTCTCTACAGGGAGGAAGGAGGGAACAACCAACCAACCAAAAAAAAAAAAAAAGTGAGGGATGTCTTCAGGGCCCTTTACTCAGCTGAGCACAAAGACAGGGAAAGCTCATCAGGGATGGGAGGAGGAGACCACATGCTTGCTAGTAGCGGTGTCACTTCTGCAGTGATCTGCATCGGACAGATTTTTAAACCATCCCAAAACATATAGCAGAGACTGAGACTGTATCCTAAAGAGTTCACTAAGGTCCAAGTAGATATAATGCAGATAACAGACAAGAGACCCAATCCTACAGTCCTTACTCAGGCAGTACTCCCTGTGAGTATAGGACTGCAAGATCAGGCCCAAGGAATGCTAGGCATAACCACTATTTGGACAGATGGAACAGGGAGGTTTATAGAAGAGAATAGAAGATGGCAATGAGATATTTTCCTGTCCTAAAACTTTAGATTTAGGGATTAGGCTTTTAGGGGTTTCCCAAGCCCTCAGAACTGCTCCCAAAACCTCAGGACTTGGGGTTGTTCGGCCGCAGTGACCATAGCAGGTACTCTGGCCACAGGTGCCAGAATGATGAAAGTGACATTGTAGAAATGACTCCTGTCCTGGCAGGCCCCAGCTGAGGCCTAGATTCACGAAGTAGGGGACATGTAATCTGCTTCATTTAGAAACCAGTTCTCAGTTTCTCCTGTTCTGAAAGATTTTAGCTGTTTGTGAGAAATTCCCTGTCACCTGGGTTTTCAGCCTAGCAGTCAGGACTACCACCATGGAAGTAACTGAATATTTGGCTCAGGTGCAGGTCCAAAAACACTGGGGGTGGGGTGGGGAGAATTCACCTTGGGTCAACCTGAAAATGTTTCAAAATTTTCAGCATATCAAAATGTCCAAAAAAAAGTTTCATTTTGATTTTGAGGTTTTTAAGATGTTTTAAAACATATTTTTAAATAAAATGGAGGGAAATTCTAAAACGAAACCTTTTTCCAAAACAAAATGTCTCATTCTGGCAGTGCCAGAGTAAGCTGTTCCAACATTTCCAAAACATTTCTCTTTTTTTCCACCCCCAACCAAAATAATTTGCCAAACTAGACCCAAGTTCTTGAATTGTTTTGGTCAACTCAAATTTGGATTTATTTTCTCAAAAAAGGGTTTCATCCAGCTCTAGTCAGGACCCCTGTAGCAGGCTATACCTCTCCATTGCCCCCTTGGGGAGAGGAGTAGGCACTGCTCCCGTCACAGAATCCACAGTACAGCCCCTCTGGCTATACTATTCAGGATCTCCACCCCCTTTTGAGGGGAAGTTAAACAGTCCAAACAAAAAGTTAATATATGCTTCAGCAGCACACAAAAAGCAGAGCCTAGACTTCCAGGAAGCCAAAAGAAAGGAAAAAGGAAAAGTACCAGCCCTTCACCTTTCTGCCAGGAGGACCTGGGCAGCCAAGGCTCTCAAGCTATTTCACCATTCAGCAACTCTTTGTTCCAGGGAACTCTGAGTCGCAGTCCTCCTTCAGAGCACTGTCCTCCATTGAGCAGTGATCCTCCCTTTAAGGACAAGCCCATCTCCAGGCTTGACAAACCTCACAGGTGCATGGGGTTTGGGTCAATTGTGCCCAGAGGTGCTCTTTAACCTTTTCCTGGGAGGTGGGGATCTTTCTTTCTTTTTTTCTGGCTAAAAGGAATGGAAGGTCCCAAAACTTTCTTCTGTTGTAACATAGGATCACAGTCTGAGAAGCTAAGAACCACTGCCCTGTAATTACAATGGGAAGTAACCAGTAAGATGTTTCAAAACTAAAGAAAACTTTTAAGTGCAATCACAGTATTTCAGGAGAATTCAGAAAGCTTTAATCAGATTTAGAGGGGAGTCATATTTTTCATTCAGGGTCAAGTCAAACATCATCAGCTTCTTCCACCCCTTCCACCTCTTTTCAGGCTATAAGTTTTGAAAGATTTTTCAAGTCTCCATTTTTCCAGAGTCTAGCGTGGTCTTTAATCAAGAATCTTGTCAGAATTTTGGATTTCTCCAGATTATTTCACAATCTTTGCACATCAGTATTATTTTCTACCTGTTCAGTTTTTGCATCATTAGTAACAAGACAAGGACTCAATAGAAGAGTAAACTTTCTTTCCAAGTTCACTATTGCATCAAAAATGCTATTCAATACAATCTAATTTAATTAGTCATGACCAGCTTTGAAAGTAGACAACGTTGCCTGTGCAGCTTAGGAAACTCCACCGATACATTCTCTCTACAGAGACAACACCTAGGAATAAGAATTTCTCCCTTAGGTTCCTATTCCCTATTGATCTGGGGGTAGGTCAAGAGTTAAAGATTTCTCCAATAAACCTGTCTCCTACTGGCTTTAGGTTGAAGCTTATAAGCCATCCTGTGACTTTCCATGGGAAACAGGCTCAACAACATTCAACAAGTTCAAGATTCGAAATTCCCAAACTAACTCCAAAAGGTATATACACCCCATATGAGCTCAACTGAGGCCAAAGAAAATTAAAGTGGTATTATCAACCAGACTTAAAAATCAACAAATTAGATAGTGTGCAGCTGATCTTAACTCAATAATCAGCAGAACTCTGGTAGTTCCCAAACTCAGTAAGGCAGAAAAGTTGATGGCCTGATAAATTCAACAGAGCAAAACCAAGCTTTACCCAATGCCCAACACAAACAGAAATAGCTCACTGCTTAAAAATTAATGCCTAACCTCACAGCCAGTAAAGACAGCGGCAGAGATCCCAACAGCTAGTACTCCATACTGTAACCATAATGAGAGCTTCCACTTCTGGTTCTCTCAGGGACAGGAAGTCCAAAATTATGTGGAAATAACAATAATAATTGATAAAGCAACAGTTTAACGTCAGAAGAGGTTCAGGTTTGGTTTAGATTTTGGACAACTTTTTTTTTTAAATTTTATTTCAACCAATTCACCCATCTATAGGATTTACCAGAAGAGAAATAGTGCAACTTGCATGAAAAGTCCAGTTCCCAGGGCCGGCTCCAGGCACCAGCCGACCAAGCATGTGCTTGGGGCGGCACCTTGGGGCAGGGCGGCGCTCGATTTTTAATTTTTTTGGATTCGGTGGCGCGGCGCTGGGGGGCGGGGCTTCGGGTGGCATGGTGCTGGGGGGGGGGGGGGTTCCGGGGGGGTGCGAGGGGGGGGGTATGGCAGGGCGGCTCTCTTCTTTTTTGCCTGGGGCGGCAAAAAAGTTAGAGCCGGCCCTGCCAGTTCCTCAGTTTTGAATTCAGCAAACCGAACTGCTGTTTTATATACAAATTCAGGAGAGTTTTCATAGTTGTTGTGTATGTTCCTACAAAGCTGTGATGCATTTGGTGCTTGGTGTAGTGCACCTTTACATTTCTAGGCATTCTTCGAGTGTACAGAATTCTGCTGCCATTTTGTTCTCGAAGCTCCATAGAGCCTGAGTGTGAAGAGACACACACACCGTTCTTTTTCCTGGAGACTTTTGTTCTTTCTTGTCCTGTTCTCTTAATCATTCTGATTGCTCACTGTGTATGGAAAAAAACATAAAATGTTTCCCCAGATAAATTTCTTTTCCCTTCCAAATGCTGTAATTCTGTAGTTCCCTCTGAGCACCTGTATTCCCTAAAAGATGCCATGAAACCCGTTGTGCTCTGTGATATGATACCTATACTCTGGAGTGTGACACTCTTAGCAAAGAAAAATCAGGTCCCGGGAAAGGCGACTGTTAGGCTGGTTGATAACAGGCTTTGGTATAGTTCATTAATGGATACCAAGACTTCTGCCAGCCATAGGGTGACCAGATGTCCTGATTTTATAGGGACAGTCCTGATATTTGGAGCTTTTTCTTATATATACCCCCCACCCTCTGTCCCAATTTTTCACACTTGCTATCTGTCACCCTAGCCAGCTGTGCCTATAAGAAATGAAACTACCATGCCTGCCACCACAGTGGCATATGGAAAATAAGTTACATTGACTGCAAAACAGAAAATTAAACAGACATTTGTCAATTTTAACTGGGCTCATGATGGATTCTCTCTCCCTGTATTCCATCACACCAGTCCTTGTCACCGGAGTCTTTCTACCAGCATTTCAAGCTTTTCATAAGTAGTGATGAACAACAACATTTTGTGTTTGCAGATCATCATCAATTGGGGATTTGTTTTGCAACACCAAAACCAAAGTTGGTTTGGGAATTTTTGTCTCATTTTACTTAAACCCCCAAAATTCCGGTGGGTGGGAGACTGAACAAAGAGTTCATGGCTTAGTCTCTTCTGTAGCCTCTTTTGTTTGGTAGCTGCAGCTGTTCAAATGATTGTTGTCTATATGGTCATCCTTGATTTAATTAATGTGTTAAGGTGCAGAAGCATTGGCTATTAAATTATTTAATGAACAATTAAAGCCTAAGCATATTTTATCCTCTGAAGTATAGTGTCAATGTTTTCTTTTCATGGGCTGTTCCACTATTTTTCTCTCTCTCTTAGGGTTTTGTGCTAGCACCCATCACTGTAGCATCTGATTGCCTCCCACTTGAATTAGATTGGCAAGACATAACTCCTAGTGGATTTCATGGAGTTTTCTGCTCTTCTCTGGTCTCTAGTTACAGGGTCCTTCTTAAGGGGTTGTGGGTATTTCTTGTGTTTTGTTGTTACTTCTTTTTATTTTTTGGGGGGGGGGAAGGGGGCAAAGGTTGATTTTGTTGTTTTTCTTGGGGTCCTTTTGCTAGATATTGTTGCCATGTTTCATAAATTTCTTGATATTTAAAAATAATAGAGATAAAGATAGCAATTCAATAGTAACATCTGCCATTCAGAAATCAGCCTCCGTTAGTTATATAAATACATTCACAGATGTGGACAAATCCCACTCTTAAGATAGATGTGCTCAGTCTGATAAACAGAATATTTAATCAAAATATAGAGCACAAAGCGATTGTTTATTACAATTGTTTATTACAATTACCATTATGCTACAGTAGGATTTAGCGCCATAGTGGAATATAGCTGACCCCAGCAACAAAAGTAGTACCAAACTGGGGTGACCAAACAGTGATTAATTCACATTCTAGGAACTGTACTTTGTCTGTCCTGGGAGCAAGACCATGTTTGTCCACAGCTGAGGAAAAGGCTCAGGGACACATTGTTGATGCCCCTTGTTCATAAGGGCCAACTATTATTATTTGTTTTGTGGTAGGTACTGCCCAAACCTATAGGAAGCCACCAAAGAGCTCACAATTTAATTAAAACAAACAACAGGCAAAGGAGAGGAATAAAATATACAATCAAAGTAGTATTTTTGTTTTAAATTGGTATCAACTTTTCTAAACTGGCCCTCTACCCAGGTGTTGCCTTTAGATATCATGGTAGAAATAGATCTCAAAGAGGGATTTGAAGGAGGACAGAGTAGTGGACTTATAGACTAATTCAGGGAGGGTGTTCCTCGGTAAGAAGTGGTACAGACGCAAGCACACAGGTAGATAGGATAAACAGATAAATGGGATCAAAAGTAGCATTGTTGGAGGAATCCGATGGTGGAGGTGAACCAGGGTTGGGAGAGAGGGGGTGGGTTGTGTGATTGGATAGAGTGACAAAAGAACCAAAGGTGAAGGAAAGCGTGAAGTGGAGAGAATCAATAAGTGGGTCCCTTGAGGGAGCAGAGTGAGAGCAGAGAAAGTGCTGAGAGTGGCGGATAAGTGATGTACTAATGGATTGGAAGCCTTAAAAGGGCAGGGTGGAGAGTCAGAGGGTAAATTTTGCTTTGTTGAAGCAAATGAAGTGATAGTCAGAGAGGGAATTTGGTGCTGGAATGATCAGAATAGGAGCAGTGTTTAGGGAAGACAAGAGTGAAAGGCCATTTTGGTGAGTGAGATTGTTGATCCAGGGCTGAAGGTCAAATGAAGAGGTGAGGGAGCAGAGGTAGGAGGCTAAAGGGTCAGGCAAGATGTCAGTGCAAAAGGAGAAGTCATCAAACTTACTGAAGATAAGGGTGTGATGAAAAAAAAGTGATCCACGCTGATATTGTGTCTAGAGGAGCGGGGGAAACCTGAGCAAGGGGCAGAGACATGGCAAACAAGGATGCATTGCTGGGACAGGATTATCATAAGTGAAACTGGTCAGTGTTGTGAGACATACAGTATATAAATAGATTGTTGGGCTTTTTAAAGTCTAGCAGGTTCTCTCTGATGGCAGCTTCCACCCACCCACATCCCATTGACATGAATGGCTCCATTCATTCCAACTGGAGTTTTGTGGGTATTAATTTCAGAATCTCTTGTAAAACAAAAATTCATTTGAGGCCCGTACCCCTTGACTCACCCATTTCCTGAGAGTTGCCTTGAGATCAGAGGATTCTTGGTATATGCCCTCAGGAAGGGGGAGAGCTCAGCTCACAATTCTAGGGAGGCTACAAAAAACTCATTAATCAGTAAACTAGCCCCTGACCACACGGGCAAATGTCTCACAGAGTCTTCTTGTGTGCGTTTGTCAGTGCACCCTCCATACAAGAGATCCGTTACTCTTTTCTACAGTCTAAACATTCAGCATTAGTTTTACCTTACAAGGAATATTAGGGTTTAAGCATTCAAGTTTAAAATTCTGAAAGAAAATTGCAGTAATTATTTTATAGCACAGGGGGAGATTTGGGGAATTCTTTAAATTATGCAGATTACCGTTTGCAGACATTTTTGAAAAAAGTTGCTACATTAGCCATGAAATCCAATGAGACCAGGGTGGCAAAAGTATTAAGCAGCAATCAGCGATGGTCAGGCAGCTGCTGTGCTGAGACTGCTGCTTATCACACTGACCGGCATCGTCTAGTTGTTTTCTTGTGCTCCTGCCTCTGTCTGTATCCAGCTGTTGTTTCTTGTCTTATAACTAGACTGTAAGATCTTTTTTTTTTTTGTGGGGGGGGGGGGCAGGGACCATCTGTTTTGTTCTGTGTCTGTACAGTGCTTAGCACAATGGTGTCCTGGTCCATTATTGGGGCTCCTAAGCACTACCATAAAATAGAAAAATAATAGTTCTGGTGAGGTACTAAATGATATATAGATATATATATATATATAGATATATATATATAGATATATATGACATGCAAAATACATGTTCTTGTTATGTAGCGTTCTTAACATACAGTATCACAAAAACATAAAATGGAGCCTTTGAACACGTGGTTTGTAAAAAAAGAGGGATTATGGGGGACTAAATAGCTTTTAGGGATGAGTAATGAAATAAAGATCCTTTCATCTCTTAGGGACCGGTTAAATTCTGACTGTGCTGGGAATGAAAGCTGCTACTGATGGTTGCTCGGTCTATGGGAAGTGATTTTGGCGGCTTTCATCCCTTCCAAATGACAAGGTGCACCCATTAGAAAAGCTGTCACCGGGCAAAAAAGTTTTGGGTGCTTTTTAAAAAAAAAAATAAAATGAAAAATGGCCCTTTTTTCTACATGAAACTTTTCACCAAAAATTTGTTTCATTTGAAGTTTCTCAGTTTTTCAGCAGAGAACCAAAAACAAAGTGTTTCAATTTTTGAAAACTGGAAGCCAAAAACATTACTGCTTTGGCCTTTTCCTCCTTTCAGCTCTTTCTTCCCCTCTACCCCCCTTCTTCCCCCCCCCCCCCCGCCTTCCTTTTTTCCATTTTGCTACTGGAGTGGGAAGAATGGAGTGGGGGGGGGAGGGAGAGAAAAGGGGGGAAGTTTTGATGAAAAACCAAAACGAACATGAAAAGATTGCAGAAAATTTAAAAAAAACGAATGTTTTGACCAACTCTAAACATCACACTTAGCACTAATTGTTGGTATAGTCTCATGAGGGAGGCAAGAGGGGGAAAGGGCTGGAGAATAAACTGTCCCCCCTCCAAGAGGATTTCTTCAGGTGAGGCTCATTCACAAGGCAGGATATAGAAGCTAACACTGCCACTTCCTGTGCTGTTCTCAGGAATAAAGGACTTTGGTCATGAGGTTAGTCAAGCAAACCCCTCTCTGAAGTGCTCAAATGGCATTGGGGAAAAAAATCAAACAAAAACCAAGCAGGCATTTCCACCCTCAAACAGGACTAAAATTGTTTTCTCCTCCCCAAGATGGTTAATGTTTTAAGTGATTTCGTTTCTGGTTTGGTTCTTCAAACAGAGCCTCTAACAACAGATCTGAACTCTGTGGCAGTGACTCAGCAAAGGAGTTATTAGTATCACTTCACCTTGCAAATGGAAAAATCATTCTGTTCCCCCTTTACCTGCTCCTAGCAGTTGGTAGGTTAATTGTGTACAGTTTCCAGTTGTTCCACTAATCACACACACATTAAACTCCAGACAACCTGTATCTGGATAGAGCTCATTGGGTGGTATTCCTGCCTTTTTTTTTTTTTAAATTGTACAGCCTGAATCCCATTCAACAAGAGCATCAGCTTTAGACCTAAAAGCACAAGGGTCAAGTGATTCTGGCAAGGCAATTGACAATTAATATTTGTACAATGCTTTTGAAGATGTGTGTTCTAGAAGTGCTAAGTACTATTATGTGGCCTAGAAGGGAGTCGATCTACAAACAAAGCACAGGAGAATTTGACTTATATGTGGCTGATTTAAAACATTTAAAGGAAACAGATAGGACCTCTTTTCTGAAGGATCAGCCACCCACCCTGTCACCTCCAAAACCCAACAAACAAGAAAACTTGCAAGTAGGATTGTTTGCTAACCTCACTTGCATTTTCACATTTTTCCTCTTTTATAAATAAATGCTTTTCAGGCAAAGTATAACAGATCTCACAGAGTTTATTAGAATTATAACACGGGTGTTGGGCCACAGGATTGCCTTGGCATTGTTATAGCTCCCTGATCAGGGTTATGTGACAATGCAGATCAAATGTTTGGAAGTCCTGCTTAGCCAGAACATTGTCTATTAGCTCGCCCCTTTTGCAAGTGCTCTGAGTTACTGTGTAAAAATAAAATTCCTAAAATAAGATTGTGGGTGGCTGAGAAATGCCAGCCATTGGATAAGGTGAAAATGATTTCTCTTCAGATCTGCACAAAGGTAATAGGGACTTCAGAAGAAGAGCATTCTGTTCCCCCACTTTACTCATCAAGAGCTCAAAAGTTTAATAGGATTAAAAAAAAAAGGATCAGACATTTATATGGTTAACAAGAATTACAACAGTAAGAAATAAAAATAATTTGCAAAACAGAATTTTGGAAAGGATATAAACCCTAATGCTTCAGGGCATAAGACAACCTCTAACTAGTACGGTCAGGTAGAAACTGTCCGTGGGT
This sequence comes from Terrapene triunguis, assembly GCF_002925995.2. Classification (NCBI taxonomy): domain Eukaryota; kingdom Metazoa; phylum Chordata; order Testudines; family Emydidae; genus Terrapene; species Terrapene triunguis. Next base: position 4,701,949 of record NW_020665057.1, on the reverse strand, counting down.
GGTTTAGCCCATAATCACCCACTGTATGGGTTCTTGTGCCTTTCTCTGAATCATCAAGTACTGGCAACTGTCAGACCCATTGAGAGAAATTTGGTGCCATGGTACATCATGTTGACTGAAACACCTTCCCTTCTTATTTCAATTTATTTACACAGATGTTGCAGATGTTTTTGGAGGCCCTCTGAGCTCAGAACAATTTTTCCACCACCCCCCCCTTCTTCAGCTCTGGCCACCATCAGAAATAGGATACTGGAATTAGTGGATGATTGGTCTAATCTGGTATGGCAATTCCTGTGTTCCCCAAGGACAGAACCATGATTGGGGAGGCTGCAGACAAGCATATCACTTACAGGTGGGTTGGAATGCTGCCAGAATGGAGCATACAGAACCTACCACAGCCCTCCCTCTCCCCCACTCCCAGAGTGTCACACTTCAGGTGAGAGAACACGCAACAACAACAACAACAAAAGCCATTACTCTCCTCACTACATGAAAGCAGGAGATGGAGACAGAATTACGCAGGAGGCCAGCCCCCTGCTATTTGCAGACAAAGTAACATCAAAACTTCAGTTTGGAAGTTCATAAACAGACCCAAAATGTTGATGCTTTGGGCAAGGAGTCTGGGGGGAGGAGAGCAGTGAGCAGGGCTTGCTTTTTAAACCCCAATTAATGTATCCACCACCAAAACTGTCACAATAGTAGTATAAGAATAGTATCAATTGGGGGACAATTTATGGCTTCCCCCTAGCATTAGTGCCTGCTAGTAAGACCAGAGCAGCAGCATGTATGTGAAGGAATAACCTCTTTATATGTGCACACATGTACAGGTCCAGATAAATTATTGATTTAACTCTTTGAAACCATGGATATCCTCATGCTATGCATTACCACAAACTCTTCAAACTTTACTGCTTGGTTTCCATAGAAGTACATCACTAGGCAGTGAAAAAACTACTAGGAACTGAACATTATCTTTCAGCATCCCAGTGTGGGCATAGGTAGAGCTCAGGGAGAACTACGATCTTTAAAACAGACCTTTCCAGTTATTGTGTCTTGTAATGATTGGATTGGGGCAGGCATAGCCTTTTGTATTTGCATAGGGAGGAGAGACTTGGTAAACACAGCTGTTTAAAGGTGTTTTATTGCTGTTGAGGACATTAATGGAGCCTTAATACTCCTAAATCTGCCTCTTTTGTCTTGGCTGCTTAATATTACATGTGATCAAAAAATGGGAGGAAAAAATTCTGCAGAAAATATAATGGGAAATTTTCCATTGGAATGTTGAACTTCTCTAAAATTTTCCAACCTGCAGAATTTTGACAATTTTAAGCTGATCCGCAAAACATAAAATGGTTTATCTGACTGGGACAGTCATTCCAAAAACTATGTTAGAAGAAGATCCAAAAGAAAGCAAACTAAATGTTTTGGCAGGTCTCCTTAATTTCACCTCTATTATTGGCGAGAGTATCAGCACATGCAGATCTGAGGGGTTGTGCTTGCAAATGGCTGTGCATTCTGAAAGTTTGGTCACATGTGTCCAAAGATTTTCATATGGGAGGGAAGCTGCTGGGTAAGGGAAGGAGAATGATCGAATGGTCAGGGCAAAATAATTCCTAGAGCATATCTATAGATTTCAGTACCTAAGACAGAATAGGGGGAGAGAAAGCAGTGCCAGGAAATAACAGAAGGCATTTATCTCTGTAACCCAATGCACGCCTGAATTCACACCCTACACACTATTGGAATAATCTTTGTACAAAATATGCCTTGTGAGGTATCATTTGAAAACTAATAACTCGCTGGTCAATAATATCATGGTGAAGTGTATGTAGCAACATTTTATGTAAAGTTATGAATTCCCACTCTATGGTGGTATTTGTTCAAAACCAGACAGCCCTGCCCAAGCAAAAGTTGTTAAACTGGCCTATCCTAAGCAAAGGAATGTGTGTTTAACTCAAATTACATATAGGTAGAGAACAGGGTCATCAAGGGAGCAGGGGGAGGAGATGGCAGGGAACAGAACAATTTGTATTTCAGCAAATACACATGGGGAGAAGAGAGCCTGGAGCCTCCTTTACCTCGAGACTCCATGTCACCTTCCTCCCTACTTGAATAAGCTCTACATTGAGGGTTAGCCTTCAGAAGAATCTACCTCAGAGATTCAATGGACTATAAAAGAAAGGAGCAGAGAATGCCAACTTCTCTCTTTCCCCTAAGAAGACAAAGGCACCAGCACCATTGGGTCTCTGGAAGACTTCCTGATTGAGGAGACGGTCAGCCACCACCTTGCGGAAAGGCTCTGGATGAGAAAGGCTACCTTGAAGAAAGCCCTGAACCAACACTTGCTAGGTTCAGTTTTAGACGTGTTTGCACTTTTATTTGCTTGTAACCATTTCTACCTTCATCTCTTATACTTGAACTCACTTCTTTTGTTAATAAACTTCTTTTACTATTAATCTAAACCTACAGTGCTGAGTTTGTATTAAAGGGAATGTCAACTCCAATTAATGTGGCAAACTGGTATGTTTTGTCTCCTTAAAGGAGAAAACGAACCCTATTGTTTCTCTGAACTGTCCAGGAGAGGGCTGGATGTTGCAGAGCATACACTTTTGGGAAAATTCAGGACTGGGGGTGTGTTGGGGGTAACCTTGCAAGTAGTAACCAAGATTTTGCCTTTGCCTTTCTGTGGAGTGGCAGGTTTGGCTGTATTATAATAATCTATTTGGTAAAGAGGCTACAGAGACAGGATGGGTGCTTTTTCTGGGAGTCAGTCACAAGGATAGAAAGCCTGTTCAGTCTGCAACCAAGCCATTTTTATGTAGTCAGGTGACAGGCATGTCTCTTAAAACCCTCCCCTCTTCTCCTGCTCCTCTCCCTCCCTCATTCCCATCAGATGTGTGTAGTGTTTCATCAGTGCAGCAATAGTGGGACTCCAAATGGGAGCTCACCGTTGCCACTGCACTGAGCTAGAAGCAATACTTTCTTCCCTCAGACACTGCGACCAACATGCAGGTGAAGCAGATTGGTAGATACTCTTTGAAATTTCCTCACTTCATTTGCAGTGAGATGATAGATGTTCAATTATAGGTGGAGCTGGGAGAACCACTCTTGGAGCCCCGAAAGGGAGACTAGGACTGGCTAGGCAAGGAGCAGGGAATTGAACCTGGGTCTCCTGAGTCCCAGAGTAGCACCCTGACCACTGGGACCTCAGTGGTTTCTTCCTTGTACCCTAGGTTTGTAACTGAGAGTCAAGTTGCATGTTCACATTAAAACCAGGTGGGTTTCACCTAATTTTGAGCCTTATTGCAAACATTGTGCACGTATCTTGTACAAATTCACCTGTAAGTAATTTTTCTAAAACTGACAAGGCTTTGAAACCAGCTCAGCCATATTATGTTCTAGGCTTTTTAAGCTATACCATTGATCTTCATACAAGTAGGAGCTTGAAACCTGAAGGCCTTTGAGTTGACTGTTGTTTTGACTACCTGAAGCAGATTGGAAAAGATAACCCCAGACACTATTAGGCAATGCATGAGTGTCATGTGCTATTTTTGTTATTCAAGGCCTTTAAAAATGTCTTGGTCCACTGAGGTTGAAGTATATTGAGGGCAACACTTGGTAAACAAAAAGTGAAACTTAAGACAGAGAGCCTGGAAATTTTCCAGTGATTCCTTCCCAGAGGCAGCCTTTGCTATTTGTGGTTGGTTAAGGAGACATTTTTGTAAATAAAACACTGCTTTTAAAGAGGAAAGATGGCTAAAAGGGGTGTAGAACAGCCCTAAGTTTCAGGTCCTGCCAAGCCTCAGTTGGGTTGTGCACTTCATCCCTGACCTTCATTGATCTGTCTATGGGATGATAGACATGCTGCTCTACATGTGAGCAACAGCCTTTGCAATGACAAATTCAACCAGAAGCAAGTGGCTTCCCCTCCTTCTCTAATCTGTACAAACCGATGGGCCAATGACACTTGCTGCTGGTGTTTATCAACAGTCTGCTTCTCAAGCCCAAGGTTGCTTCTGTAACAGTACCATTTTGTTTTAAAGAAGCAAGAATGGAATGCACCAACTCATCTCTAGGGTGGAATAAACTGTTCTAAGTTTAAAAAAAAAAAAAAGCCGACTGGAGAGAACATATTTGGAACTATAAAATAACAATTTCAGGTGATCGATCATCCAAAATGACAACTGCGTTTTCGAGTCCCTCTCCTTAATGCACATGGAATGAGGACACAGATTTCCAGCCCAGCAGAGGCAAGAAACCTGGCATTACCACGGAAAGCCTCACAGAAAGGAGCTGTCTTTACCCAGATACAGAGACTTCACTTTCACAGTGAAGCAGATTAACCCCTTAAGTACTACCATATTTTATAGTGCACTCTTTGAGGTCACGCTGTTATAGGTGCCAGTCCTGGAAAGCATTTAAGCCTGTGCTTAACTTTAAGCACATGAGTAATCCTATCAATTTCAATAAGGCACTCTTAAATTGGATGCCAGGGCCTACAGCATCTATCCATAGGACAATAGTGGTGTCACTCTGCTCCATTTTGGTCATGCATCTATGTGACACAGAGGCCCTGGGCAAGCATGTTGCATTTTTGGGAGGTGTACTTTGTAAACATGACTGTTGTGCTTTAATTATCTAATTAAACTCTTGAGGCCCAAAGAAAAATCTATTTAAATTGCATAAGGTGAAGAGTTCTTTAATGAATCAAAGAATTTGGGGACCTGCCTGCACTAGAGAAAACGCAGTCTAGTATTTTATGGAGGTACAATAAACCTTAGGGTAAGTAAGGATGTACATAATATTAGCAACAAACTCACCTAGTTTCAGGTCTCTTTACAAACTTCAGACAGCACAGGTTAAGACTTGCTAGCGTTCCCTAAGCCTTTCAAGCAAACAAAGGCCAATTTATGGTTTCAGACCAAAACCATGACAAACTCAACATTTTGATAGGAAATGAGATGAACCTTAATGGAGTCAACCAAGTTTTACTCTGAGTTTTTGGGTGGATTTGGCAACCCCGGGCAAACTGAAACCAAATAAGAAGATAGAACAAATCCCTGCCTATTCAAAATATAGATTTCTCACACGAATGCCACCTACAAAACAACACAGTCTACATGAGAGAAAGCTACAGTTTTAATCAGAGCTGAGTCAAAAACTGACACTTCATATCACACCTCTTCAAATTTCAATAGATGTGTGCAGTCAGAGTGTACCCTAGGGAAATGGAGAGGTGCCTTGGCGCATATTCCAGTTAAAAATGTGCAACTGATTCTTACAGATTCCAGTTGGCCAACTAGGTTTTGGAACAGAGCCATGGATCTATTGAACTATTGGTTACTGGGCCACCAAACAAAACCAGCAGAGACCAGTAGAAATCAACAAAAACAAGTTTAAAGAGTCTACTGGAATTTCAATGAGGGACTGAATCCTGGAACTTGAACCTGCCTTCATGGTTAAGCTTCCAAGTCTGTTCCAAAACCACAATTGTGCCTATTTACTGGTTTTGTCTTGGATGTAGATGACCTCTGGTTATTTTGCCATGCTTACGAGATTTCTGTCCAAGATAGCAGAACACTCTTATGAACAGTTGATCGCAGGAGATTTCCATCATCTCAAAACAAAAGAAGCCTTCCATGATCTCCCAAGAATTTGGCCCTAAATGGTGGACATCTCACAAGGTTAGTGTGACAGATATGGCAATTGCCTGCAATATCTTGGGGAGATCTGGCTGTTTGAAGTTTATGTATCATTGTGCCAGGGATTGTATGTAACTCCATGTGGGAGGGTGACAACAGCTCTACCAGGAACTAGAAACAGTGGGGGATAGCTAGGCAAATTCAATCAGGTAGTAACACCACCTGGAGAGGCTCACATATACTAGTTCAGACTAGAGTCTTCAGAGACCAACAGATAAAGAAAGGACTTTTGGATAAATAGCCTGAGTTTAAACTGACTCATGGCTTGCTTTCTTTCTAATCCAGCAAATGGACAGGACTGTGTGTCCAAGAGGGGCCCTAGTCCTTCCTGGGAAGGGTGGGAAGGATTTTGGACTACAGAGACCCCACAAGACTGATGGGTGACTTCTAGTAAGCTTTTATTGTTCTATAGAAGTTTTCTCTGTAATGCTTTCACCTTCAGAACAAATGTGTTGCCCTCTAAAGAGCTCTGTGGTAACTCATAACTGCTGACAATTACATTGTTACGTAGACTTCAAACTCTGGCCTGTTCAGACAGTCTGGCTTGCTGGGGATATCAGTGTAGGCCGGGAGCTGTGCAACCAAGAAAAACCCTGGTCAGAAGGAAAAGGGAGACATGGGTCTCCGCCCAAGAGAGGTGACAATTGAGGAGCTGCTGCGAGTTTAGAGTGGGTGTCCTAAAGGGATTATGGAAGGGGAAATACAGATACAGTTGCCCTGAACTGTGACTGTCAGCTCACAAAATATCATCTCCATTGAATCTGAACCCAAGTTCTACTTTGGCCATGAATGCTACCCTACCCTGATGTGCATCCCAACCTGAGCAATGTCTCTTTGGCCTGTCTTTAGAAATAATCTCTTCTTTAAAAACCAATGGAAAAATCAGCAGGTTATATTTCTGACAATTTAGAAATTGAATGCGAAAGGATCCCTTGTGGCTTTAATTAATTACAACCTGTACATTTCAAACCCTGTTAGCCAATCAGAAGGCTGGAGGTGGAGTTTTTGTATGGAGTTTTTCAATTTTACATAATAAAGACCAAACTTTTTATACTCATCACAACATGTCAGTAAAATGTGACTCAGTCAGTACACATTACGTGCGCCAAATAAAGATGCCAAGATAAGATTTAGGACTGAAATCAATACAGGATTCTCTTTTACATATCCCAACAGTCTCATTAACTTCAAAGTAGCTGATATGAATGTAATTAAAGAGCAGAACAAACAGAAAAAAAAAAGGGGGGGGGGCAATCCATAAGGCCCTGTTTTAGATTCTTACTAAAATGACATAGTATGGGGCTGTACAGTAAACCACACTATACTTTGCGGCAACCCTAGCATATTTTTTTAAACAAATAATAGTGACATTTTACACAATTTAAATGTATAAATATAGGTGTGTGTGGTTTAAACACAAATAAGCACTGCCATCAGGGAATAATTTTAAACAACAACCAAAAGAAGTACTTGGTACTTTAATATGCTAAACCAAACTCAAATATTGCAGTTGACTACTAGAACTAAACCTGCATGCTGCTCACACAAGATAATCCTGTAAAAAGAAGAGCTATGTGCACCATGACTGAACTGAATACTAAAGCTTGACTGGAGCAAATTTGCAAGTCTTCTTTGAATGGCAACAACCAGAAAACACATCGCTGTGCAGCATTTAAACGTACACAGTTGCTAACTATTAACCCATTGGGCTGTCGCCACTTTTCCAGTCAAACATATGAAATAAAATAAAAATGATTAGACAAAAGGAGTTTGGTGGTCTCACTCCCGTTCACAGTAGACAGGTGTCCACCGCCCAAAAGCCAACATAATAATGGGCAATAATTGGCACTGACAGTAAAGAGGTCTCAGAGACTCCTATAGCTGGTCCCTCTGCAACAAGGTTGAAAAAGCACATAGGTGGAGCAGAAGTGAAGAACCTTGCACTGCTGCTAACCATGCTATCCTGTTCTGAACATAAAACAGAAGACTTCAGTTTTGAGAGATGTCAGCTATCAGAGACACCATGGTAAGGAACAGGATATGAATATCAAGATAGGTGCAGAAAAAAAACTGGGCACCTTTCATGAGTTATTTTTCTAAACCCTCCTCCCTCCATCTCAATAAAATGAATTGGAGAGAGCAGTGGATCAATAGAATAATAGCACAGAACACCTTTAAAGGAACATCATGCCCCCCTTTATTTGTATATATTAGTTGAATGCTCCTACCAAGTGCTAAATTAACATTTACAGTAGTGCTAATTGAAGTCGCATTTCTGTGTGTGCTGCTTGCTGTTAGGCAGGATGAGATTTCTTTTTCTAGAGATTAAAACTTCAGTAATATCTTCTTTGTGCTTCATACCAGTTTAATGCCAGAGCAAAACATAATTATAGTATACCATTAATGGATTAGATGGTCGGTGTTGCTGTCTAGCTGTGTTCCAGTTTTTCCTCCATTGGCTTTGTGCTCTCTGTTGTCATTTTCTAATTATCTGTTCTCTTTTCAGTTGGCAGCTTTAATATTTGAGAGTATTATTTAAACCCAAGTTAATGTATCTTTTTCCAGGAATTGCTTAGAGAGTGAGTGTTATTTGGAGCGTGATAGCACAATAAAAATTTTGTCAGATGCAACAGTTTGGGGGTTTTTTTTTGTTTGGTTGGTTTTTTTAACCCAGATTCACAGTCGTGAAACCATTAATAGTAGAATGTTGATCAGCAATAGAAAATGCTGATATTGCAAAATAAAACAAAAACTTTTTCATGTGTTTTGCAGCTGATTTGACATTTGTTTTCTTGTGGTCTGATGCGACCAGCCATAACCTACAACAGATCCTCCTGATGGTAGGACCCCTTCACTGGCAAAGACATAGCTCTTACATTTGAATCCTTATTGATGCTTAAGCTATTTATAATTATAATGACAACTAGTGTTCAAAGTCCATCAAGAACATAAAAGGAGAAACCTGGTGCTGAAATATGAGGGTTTTCATTCCTGCAGCCAATAAATAAATACTACCACTGCTTATCATTATATAGCACCCTCGGGTCCTAGCTGTCAGGTGCTGAACATCCTTACCTCCCACTCAAGCCAGTACCTTGCAGAATCAGACCCAAAATCTTTGGAGCATAAAATACTGTGCACCCATCAGGTACTCTGCTAATCTTTGTGGTTTGTTATTGTCACCCAGAAAAATATACAGTAGAAAATAATTCTTCACGAACAGCCATTTTAAGTGTCTACAGGGAAAAGTCCATGAATGCACACCCTACCAGACACTAGGGTAAAGTCAATGAATTCCTAAAGCAAATTTCCTGAATGTAACCAGCTTCCACCATTCCATGTGTTTGCAGTGAATCAAGCCGCACTAAAGAATGTCTTGCAACATTTCAGTATAATATTTTAAAAGCTGTCCAAAAAATCTCTTGCATTCTCTCATAAAAAAAAAAAAAAATAAAAAAAAAAAAAAAAAAAGAGGAAGGCAAAAGAAATGCAAAAAGAGTTAATTTGAAACTAATCAAGCACCTCTTTTCCTCCACGGCTTCAGAAATCTCTTTTATTTTAATGATGAATTCATTTTCAAAGGCGTGCCGATCCTTTTAAGGGGAATTCCACATATCACAGCTGCACAATCTGCCCTGCAGTGTAGGTCTCTCACCCACCTGCTGTCTGCAAACCATCATGAACTTTCCAGAGCTGACGTTGTGCCAGTTTAACTGTCCTGTGCACTAGTCTCCTGATCATTTGTAAAATCAATACCCAATATCTTCTAAAATAAAAAGTTACAAGGTTCAAAACTGTATAACGAATGAGTTAGCCGAATCATTGTAACTTTGCAGAGTGTTGTACTGTATTATGTATAGTTGTCTGTTAATAATGCATGGTTTCCTACAGCAGTTAAAAAGCAGTTTCATTAAACAGTTTCATTTTAACAAAAATTTGTTAAGAAATGCAGCTCCTGAAAAAGAGCTATATTCTTGTTCCATATTCTAAGTATAATGCATGTGCTCAGAATAAAGGCTCAGTCGTGTTTTAAACACATATTACAATTCATGCTTTGAAACATCATGAACTCTATCCTCAAGTACTTCCCATTTGATAGTTAATTTATTTTTGCCTGCTTTTGTTTTCTCCTTCATTCATGTAGATTCAATGGTATATATTAAAATTTTAATTTCACGGCTTGCTGTGTGTTCAGGTGCTAACAATGAGCTGGACTTGATCAGTTTTAAAGCTCATTTAGTGGGCAAAATTATGTGTCCCTTTGTTCTTGTAAGGGCCCAAGTAGCTCTTATTATTGTGGAAGATTAAAAGGGCTGACCCTTGGCAGTGAGACATACAGTGGTAACTTCTAAGCAGAGCAGAGACTCAAATGCTCTATAGAGCTGTGTTTCTTGAAACCTTGCAGAGCAATATAACATGTACTGTATCTGCCAGTGGTATTTATTTTACCTTTCATCTTATGCTAGCATTAGCTACTGAATTGGCTATACAATAAAGGAGAACAATGGATCAAGTCCAGACTTGGTGAATCCTATCTGACAGGCAAGTATATAAATAGGAAAAACACAAAAGTAAAAATCACACCCCCTCCTTGCTGTTGTGGTTTGTCTCTACTCTCTTATACAGGGCATAAATAGCCCCTGTAGCACAAATATTCACATGGGAACAGAATACACAACAATACATCAAAATAGTGGAGGAAAATTCCACCCTGTGCTCTTCCTATGGAAAGAATACAGTTACCCACATGCAAAGACAGTACATGGCAGGGGGAACAGATATGACCTATGCCTAAACCTGGGTAAAAGGCAGCATCACCAGTGTTATAAAAATTACAGTTCTTTCTGGCACCCACCAGCCACACAAGCAGCTGCTGTGATAAGAGCTAGAATAGCAATAATGTTGCTAACTCTCACAATTTTATTATGGCTCTCATGATACTTGGTGCTTTTCTTAATGCTCTAGCTACTGGAGTCATGTGATTATGTGAGACTCTCAGCTTTCACTTAAAAACAAAACAAAAAGGTTCCTAGCCCTCATTATTGTGGAGAAAAGCTTGAAAATGTGAATCATAAAGGCTCAAAAACTAGGAGGCAAATGGAAAGACCCCCAAAAGTATTACTTTTTAAAAATCTCATGATTTTAACCCACTCTTTGAACAGTTGGTGCTGGTAGTACTGTAACAGCAACCTGTCATAGACTATTCACCCTAAGGGCAGCAAAACAAGGTCCTACAGCAGGTATAGTAGACTGTCTATTTCTGTGCCCTTTACAATACTGGAACACAGTCCTCTGTGGAGAATGGAAGCCAAATGCAGCCTGTCAGCAGTGGCAATGCACCAAAAAGCAAATAAAGTTGCCAACTGCACCAGTAGGGGAATCCAGTACCTAAAATTACTAACTTATTACACCTCTACCCCGATATAACGCGACCCAATATAATACGAATTCGGATATAACGCGGTAAAGCAGCGTTCCCGGGGGCGGGGCTGCGCACTCCGGCTGATCAAAGCAAGTTCAATATAACGTGGTTTCACCTATAATGCGGTAAGGTTTTTTTGGCTCCTGAGGACAGCGTTATATCGGGGTAGAGGTGTATTTATTGCTTGTTGATGGTGTCTTGGCAATAGAATCAAGACTGAGAATATATTAAACTTTTCGGTTTCAAACCGTTCAAAGCCTGGCTGGCATTAGAAAATTGCCTACATAAAAGAGCACTGGCATCATTTTATTCAGTGGATTTGTTCTCCATGCACATGGAGTCATCCCTAATTACTACAGTGACAACAAAAAAACCACCACATTTGTACTCCTCCCTACTCCATTTCACACTGCAGGACTAAACAGCAATGGGAAAATAAACTGGATTTTTTTCTGGTTTAGGTATCATGATCAGAGTTGTGAACTATATTCTAGATGCAAAATCTTTCTGACATTCAGATCCTAGGCTCAATTTGTAAGGACAGTGATTAGTAAAAAATATCTTTTTATCTGTAAACTATGAAAATTTTAAAGAGTCGCTGAAACGCAAAAAACTTAGCATATGGATCTTAGTATCTGATGTTAACAGTCACTTTTCAAAGCATTTTTACAGTCACTTAGAAGACAAAGTGCAATATTGTTTATACCAGAAGAGCATACTGTGTAGTCCCCAAAGTAGACGTAGCTAAAATGCTTCCCTTGACCTACCTACCATCACTTGAGTGGGTGGTGTCCCTACACAGGCAGAAAACAACCTTTCCATCGGTGTAGGCTAATTTTCCCATCCATTTTCTCCTGAGTATTATTTTCTTATCAATCATCATCATATTTACTTTTCTTGGGCTGGTTTAAACTGCTACTCTCCTCACCAATAATGCACACAGGAACTTCCAATAGCAGTAGTACTAAAAAAGTGTCTGAAATCTAAATAGATTAAATAAAGCTATAGAAAACAATAAAGCTCCCATTGGGGAAGAAATAAGTAACACTCTTGATGGAACTGAATACTTCACTGTTATAGATGCATCCAGTGGAGTTAAGCAAATCTGACCAGGAGAATTCTAGGCACGCCACACATTGGCAAGATACTGCATCTTACTACTATCATGTCTTAACTCTGTTGCACTAGAACTGAGCAGAGTTGTACCTCGGGTGTGGTGATCTAGGGCAAAACCAGAGAGGAATATATGATAGATTAGATTAAGAAAAGTTCTGACTGGAATGAAAAGAGGGTTTCAGATTTAATAAAGGAAAACTTCAAAACACCAGAGCTTAAATAGCTGAGAAACATATTATCCAAAAAAAGACATTAAATTTGAGAACTTCAAAGTTACCAGGAAAGTGGTGGTACCTCAGAATAATAGGAATTATAGACATACTTAGGAATGCTTATGAACTTTTCCAAAATCTTGCCACAAATGTCAGTGGTTTGGTAACCATGCTACTTAGAGAGTTATAGCAAAAGGACTGCAGGCTTCATTCATCCCATGGTTAAACCATCTTCTACTCTGTAACCTAGAGACAAATTCCACCTAGAGGGGGATGTGCACAACTTTGCTCCACTGAAGGTCCAATAGCCAGCCAGCCAGCCAAAAATAGGCAGCACTGGCCAAGAAGGCAGCATGAACGGAGCATCTGGGCAACCTCCATTGGCAGGGTTCTTGTGGAACGCCTACCATAATTGACATGCATGCCTGCTGGATGAAAGCCATGAATCCCCACTGACACCCAAGGATGTGAGCCCACTAAATAGCTATCTGAAGCAAAATCCGTTAAAACAGCGGAAAAGGCAAAGTAACTGATAAGAAACATTCTTATCTAGGATTGCTTTGTTCCAAATAAAACACTTAAAAATGACTGCCAATACCCTTACAAAGCAGATCTGGTTCTGTTACATAATGAGCCCACAATTGGTTTTGCTTCCAAAAGAATTACTCCAACTTAAAAAAAAAAGGCTTAAGTTAATGGAAGCTCTATTAATAGGGCACCTATCTGGGAGAGCAACTGAGAAATATCATAATACAATAAGCTTCCCTTCAACTCCTTTCATTTGCACCATCACAGCTGTTAACAGAATAGCTCTTCCATGAAGGTTCCATATTGGACAACACCACTCCAATGTTCCATGCTTGATGCAGACTTTCCAGTAGGGGGCTCCAAAGCAGTACTGCACAGTCTATCAGTCACATCAGAGCTCTGCAGGGCATCTTCAAAAATGCATTTAAGTAATGAATATGTAATTACAATGCCCCACTTAAAATTCTGCTCTACTGGCCAAAGAAAGACACTGCCCATAGTCTTTAGGTGTGAAACGTTTCACCAGCATGTTCATGGGATTCATGGGAAACAACTTGAGACAGTAACTTGACCATACCCATTAGAAGTCATTCTTAAATAATGTTTGACTAGGACATGCCTTCAAAAATACAAAGAGCGCTGTTGATATTAAGGTGGCAGCTCAATTTAAACCTTGTGCCAGAAAACTAAGACCATCATGGAACACAAAATAGAAACACAAGAACATATTGCGCTTATTGAAAATCTACTGCTCTCAGCAGCTAAAAAGGTTGATAAAAGAAACTTGTGAGGATGCAAGACTGCAAGTCCTCCAAAGGACTGAGGTTCCAGTGAGAAGCTGTAGTTCTCTTTTTTGATCCACTTTACACACAGTCATTTTACACACACACACCCCTAATAAGCTAGATCTTTAAAAGACATTTGATAATTTCATAAGTGAACTGCATAGCCATACTTTGAAAAAATTCTCATAGATTTTGCTGGGAACAGGTCCAGGCCCTTACTGTGTATTATTTTTTATATTGTGGTAGAACCTAGTGGCCTTAATCAAGTATCGGGGCCTAAGGACTGGGGCTGTGTGTGCACATAACAAAAAGACAGACTACATAAACCTATTTGGGGCACAGACTAAGGCCTGGTCTACACTACGAGTTTAGGTCAACTTTAGCAGCGTTAAATCGAATTAAGCCTGGACACGTCCACACGACGAAGCCCTTTCTTTCAACTTAAAGGGCCCTTTAAACTGGTTTCTTTACTCCACCTCCGACAAGGGGATTAGTGCTAAAATCGGCCTTTACGGGTCGGATTTGGGGTAGAGTGGATGGAATTCGACGTTATTGGCCTCCGGGAGCTATCCCACAGTGCTTTGTGACCGCTCTGGACAGCACGCTCAACTCAGATGCACTGACCAGGTAGACAGGAAAAGCCCCGCGAACTTTTGAATTTCATTTCCTGTTTGCCCAGCGTGGAGAGCACAGGTGACCACGCAGAGCTCATCAGCACAGGTAACCATGATGGAGTCCCAGGATCGCAAAAGAGCTCCAGCATGGACAGAACGGGAGGTACGGGATCTGCTCGCCATATGGGGAGACGAATCAGTGCTAACTGAACTCCGTAGCAGTAAAAGAAATGGCAAAATATTAGAAAAAGTCTCAAAGGCCATGAAGGACAGAGGCCATAACAGGGACGCACAGCAGTGCCGCGTGAAAATTAAGAAGCTAAGGCAAGCCTACCACAAAGCCAGAGAGGCAAACGGAAGGTCTGGGGCAGAGCCGCAAACATGCCGCTTCTACGCGGAGCTGCATGCCATTCTAGGGGGTGCAGCCACCACTACCCCAACCGTGTGCCTTGACTCCGTCAATGGAGAAACACGCAACAGGGAAGTGGGTTCGGGGTACGCGGAAGATGATGATGATGATGATGATGATGAAGACAATGAAGATAGCTCACAGCAAGGAAGCGGAAAAACCGGTTTCCCCAACAGCCAGGATATGTTTATCACCCTGGACCTGGAACCAGTAACCCCCGAACTCACCCAAGGTGTGCTCCCAGACCCTGAGGGCACACAAGGGACCTCTGGTGAGTGTACCTTTGTAAATATTACACATGGTTTAAAAGCAAGCGTGTTTAATGATTAATTTGCCCTGGCAATCGCGGCCAGTACAGCTACTGGAAAAGTCTGTTAACGTGTATGGGGATGGAGCGGAAATCCTCCAGGGACATCTCCAGAAAGCTCTCCTTCATGTACTCCCAAAGCCTTTGCAAAAGGTTTCTGGGGAGGGCTGCCTTATACCGTCCACCATGGTAGGACACTTTACCACGCCAGGCCAGTAGCACGTAGTCTGGAATCATTGCATAACAAAGCATGGCAGCGTATGGTCCCGGTGTTTGCTGGCATGCAGACAACATCCATTCCTTATCTCTCTTTGTTATCCTCAGGAGAGTGATATCATTCACGGTCACCTGGTTGAAATGGGGTGATTTTATTAAGGGGACATTCAGAGGTGCCCGTTCCTGCTCGGCTGAACAGAAATGTTCCCCGCTGTTAGCCACATGGTGGGGGGGAGGGGTGAAGTGATCATCCCAGAGAATTGGGTGTGTGGGGGGGGGGTAGTTGGGTTTGTGCTGCATGTTAACCCGGAAACCCCAGCCCCTCCTTTTACATTGCAAACCCATTTTAAATGGCCAACCCAATGGGTCCTTGGTATGGGAAATGAAGGCGCTGCTGTTTGAAACCATTCCCACATGTTATGAAGGTTAAAAAAGCCAAAAGACTGTGGCTTACCATGGCTGCCTGCAAACCGAATTCTGTTGCCTGACACTGTGTGAGTCATCTCTCACACCAAACCGGCAGGCCCTCAATATAAGAGGAAAAATGCGACCTTGTAACTAAAGCACATGTGCTGTGTAATGTGAACAGCAAAATTTAATGTGAAAGTGTACCCATTGTTCTCTAAAATGTGTCCTTTTTAACCACCTCTCCCTTCTCTTCCACCAGCTGCAAATGTTTCTCCTTCGCAGAGGCTAGCGAAGATTAGAAGGAGAAAACGGCGGACTCGGGATGATATGTTCATGGAGCTCCAGATGTCCTCCCACGCTGACAGAGCACAGCAGAATGTGTGGAGGCAGTCAATGTCAGAGTGCAAAAAAGCACAATATGAACGAGAGGAGAGGTGGCGGGGTGAATCGCGGGCTGAACAGAGCAAGTGGCAGGCTTAAGATGATAGGTGGCGTCAGCTTGCAGACAGAAGGCAAGAGTCGATGCTCCGGCTGCTGGAGCATCAAACTGATATGCTCCAGCGTATGGTTGAGCTGCAGGAAAGGCAGCAGGAGCAGAGACTGCCGCTACAGCCCCTGTGTAACCAGCAGCCCTCCTCCCCAAGTCCCATTGCCTCCTCACCCAGATGCCCAAGAACACGGTGGGAGGGCCTCCGGCCACCCAGTCACTCCACCCCAGATGATTGCCCGAGCATCGGAAGGCTGGCCTTCAATAAGTGTTAAAGTTTTAAACTGCAGTGTGTCCTTTTCCTTCCCTCCTCCCCCACCCATCCCGGGCTACCTTGGCAATTATCCCCCTAGTTGTGTGATGAATTAATAAAGAATGCATGAATGAGAAGTAACAATGACTTTATTGCCTCTGCAAGCGGTGCTCGAAGGGGGGAGGGAAGGGTGGGGTGGTTGGTTTACAGGGAAGTAGAGTGAACCGCGGGGGGGGAGGGGGAGGGCGGAGGGTTCATCAAGGAGAAACAAACAGAAGTTTCACACCGTAGCCTGGCCAGTCACTAAACTGGTTTTCAAAGCTTCTCTGGTGCGCACCACGCCCTGCTGTACTCTTCTAACCGCCCTGGTGTCTGGCTGCGCGTAATCAGCGGCAAGGCGATTTGCCTCAACCTCCCACCCCGCCATAAATGTCTCCCCCTTACTCTCACAGATATTGTGGAGCGCACAGCAAGCAGCAATAACAATGGGGATATTGGTTTCGCTGAGGTCTATCCGAGTCAGTAAGCTGCGCCAGCGTGCTTTTAAACGTCCAAATGCACATTCCACCACCATTCGGCACTTGCTCAGCCTATAGTTGAACAGGTCCTGACTACTGTCCAGGCTGCCTGTGTACGGCTTCATGAGCCCTGGCATTAAGGGGTAGGCTGGGTCCCCAAGGATAACGATAGGCATTTCAACATCCCCAACGGTTATTTTCTGGTCCGGGAAGAAAGTCCCTTCCTCCAGCTTTCGAAACAGACCAGAGTGCCTGAAGATGTGAGCATCATGTACCTTTCCCGGCCATCCCACGTTGATGTTGGTGAAACGTCCCTTGTGATCCACCAGGGCTTGCAGCAGCATTGAAAAGTACCCCTTGCAGTTTATGTACTCGGTGGCTTGGTGCTCCGGTGACAAGATAGGGATATGGGTTCCGTCTATCGCCCCACCACAGTTTGGGAATCCCATTGCAGCAAAGCCATCCACTATGACCTGCACGTTTCCCAGAGTCACTACCCTTGATATCACCAGGTCTTTGATTGCCCTGGCAACTTGGATCACAGCAGCCCCCACAGTAGATTTGCCCACTCCAAATTGTTTCCCGACTGACCGGTAGCTGTCTGGCGTTGCAAGCTTCCACAGGGCTATCGCCACTCGCTTCTCAACTGTGAGGGCTGCTCTCATCCTGGTATTCTGGCGCTTCAGGGCAGGGGAAAGCAAGTCACAAAGTTCCATGAAAGTGCCCTTACGCATGCGAAAGTTTCGCAGCCACTGGGAATCGTCCCACACCTGCAACACGATGCGGTCCCACCGATCTGTGCTTGTTTCCTGGGCCCAGAATCGGCGTTCCACGGCATGAACCTGCCCCAGTAACACCATGATTTGCACATTGCTGGGGCCCGTACTTTGTGAGAGGTCTATGTCCATGTCAATTTCCTCATCACTCTCGTCGCCGCGCTACAATCGCCTTCTCGGCTGGTCCTGGTTTTCCTTTGGCATGTCCTGGCTCTGCATATACTCCAGGACAATGCGCGTGGTGTTCATAGTGCTCATAATTGCCACGGTGATCTGAGCGGGTTCCATGATCCCAGTGCTATGACGTCTGGTCTGAAAAAAGGCGCGAAACTGACGGAGGGAGGGAGGGGCAACAAAGGTGGCTGTGCATCATGGAGAAACACAAACAACTGTCACACAGAATGGCCCCCCAAAGATTGAACTCAAAACCCTGGGTTTAGCAGGCCGTTGATTTCACGGAGGGAGGGGGAAGCAAATGAATACAGAACAAATCTGGTCCATCTATTTTTTACATCTTAAGCTGGCAGCAGACGATGCAGCATGACTGATAGCCCTCGGCATCTTCTGGGTGCTTGGCAGAAGATACTGTACTACGACTGCTAGCCATCATCGTCAAGACGGTTCAATAGGACTGCCAGCAGGACTGAGTCTCCAGGAGACAAAGCATGTCTGCCCAGGTGCCTCTGATTGAACTGGAGTACAACGATGATGAATACCAGTCGTAATACACCATCTACTGCCAAAAGGCAAGGGGCTGCTGCTGTGTAGCAATGCAGCCCCACGTCTGCCAGCACCCAGATGACATATGGTGACGGTGAGCTGAGCGGGCTCCATGCTTGCCGTGGTATGTTGTCTGCACAGGTAACCCAGGTAAAAAGGCGCGAATCGATTGTCTGCCGTTGCTCTGACGGAGGGGGACGGACCTGATGACATGTACCCAGAACCCCCTGCAACACTGTTTTGCATCATCAGGCATTGGGATCTCAACCCAGAATTCCAATGGGCGGCGGAGACTGCAGAAACTGTGGGATAGCTACCCACAGTGCAAAGCTCTGGAAGTCGACGCTAGCCTCGGTACTGTGGACGCGATCCGCCGACTTCATGCACTTAGAGCATTTTTATGTGGGGACACACACAATCGACTGTATAAAACCGATATCTATAAAACCGGCTTCTATAAATTGGACCTAATTTCGTAGTGTAGACATACCCTAAGAGAAGAGACAACAGGCGGATACAACACGTATCGGAATCCTTTAATGACTGCATACAGTGAAGGGAGTGGCCTGGGCTGATCAGTCATGAACTAGGGTTTTTTTCACTTTTAGCACCGTGGATGAGATTTACAACCCTGGAGCTGAAAGTTAAGCTCTTAACTCCTTATGTAGATGCCTAAATAAGCAGCCTGATTTTTGGAAGTGGCGAGCACCTACCAACTCTCACAAAATAACCTCTCTTAGGAATAGTCCACAATTTGAAAAAGTTTGAGAGCCACTGCATTACTGAAGTGATCCCAGCTTTCTGGCTTCAGCACTACATAAGTTCTGTGCCTTTATTTCCTGGGGGAATGCTCTTGGTCCTGATACTGTATTATGGCACAAAACAAAGCATAGACCCTCAGCAACTTGTTACCTCAAAACGAACAGCATTCCCACAACCAGTTCAACTGCTGAAAAATCTAAAAGGGTCACATCCCCAACTAAAAAGGTTTTTCACTTCACCAATGAACATTTTTCAACAGTATGGTTTTCTGTAAGAGACGACCCACCCCCATTGCTGTGAAAGTTGAGAAAAGAGAAACAATCCCCTGAAAAGGATTCGTCTCTGCATTGAGAGGGCAACCTCTGAGTACAGCAATGTGATTAGAATCCCAACCATTACCAATATTTGCAAGAAGTGCAA
Source organism: Terrapene triunguis (assembly GCF_002925995.2). Taxonomy (NCBI): domain Eukaryota; kingdom Metazoa; phylum Chordata; order Testudines; family Emydidae; genus Terrapene; species Terrapene triunguis. The sequence continues at coordinate 4,682,294 of NW_020665057.1, read as the reverse complement.
AAGAATCGCATTGGGCAGGACTGTGCCTGGCCTACAAGTTCGTGTGCAGCATGTGGGTGGGGTGGGCACAAGGAGTAAGGCACAGTCAGAGTCCCCATGCTGTCCTGAGTGCAAGGACTGCACCTCAGGTGCCAGCTGGTGGGATGAGGAGGAGAAGGCATCATCCCTCCCTATGTACTACCCACTGGAGCTGATTAGCTGCAGATGTGAACGCATGCTGCACCATCCTAAGGGGCCCTGCAGACAGCATACTTTCCCTGCACACCTGGGAGATCATCATCTGAGAGTAATTGTGCCTTTCAGAGCTCACCATGGGGCTCTCTAATACCATAGACACAGGAAGAATCCAGATCTGATTCCCTGAGCTCTCAGATATATTTTGCCAGCTGTTTTTGCTTTGGCCCTTTGGGAATTGACTGACCAGTTCCTCAGCTGATAATTGACCTGTTCCTTAGCTAATAAACAACAACAATACACAAGATTTCCTGTATAGTTTCAAAGAACTGCACTAAGATTACTATCTAATTCTCACAACCCCCTCAGGAATAGTTAAAGAAAAGCCTGTTTTGCAAAGGGGTAAATAGAGACATATGGGTACATCTACACTTACCGGAGGGTCCAGCGGCAGGCAATCGATTTTCTGGGATCGACTTATCGCGTCTAGTGAAGACGCGATAAAATCGATCCCTGATCGCTCTGCCGTCGACTCCGGAAATCCACCGCGGCAAGAGGCGGCAGCGGAGTCGACGGCAGCGCGGCAGCGGTCGACTTTCCCCCGTCCTCACAGCCAGGTAAGTCGACCTAAAATACGCAACTTCAGCTACGGTATTCACGTAGCTGAAGTTGCGTATCTTAGGTCGGACCCCCGCTGTAGTGTAGACCTAGCCATAGATTTATGAAATGACTTGCCCAAGAGGCAATAATTAATTTCCTGTCTTTTCCAGTAGTTTCAATATCACATGTTGTTGTTTATTATTCACAGTTCCCCATAAGTCTGCATGGGACATTACAAAACATATAAACAGCTAAATCACTGTCCCAAGGATCTTGCTATTGCACAGAAAAAGAATGTACATGGAAGCACAGTTCAGTTGCAAGAAGGCTTGTGGGCATGGTTGGCAAGGTGATTGCCATAGAAGGTCTTCACAGAAGAAATGGGGTTGAAGGGCAGATTTGAAGAAAGAAACGCTGAATGCTTGGCACTCAGGAAATGGAATGCTGTACAAAAGTGTAGGGGGCGGCATGAAAAAAAATGCACAAAAAAGGAGGGACGGAGGAGACAGGAGGTTCAGTCTTGCAAGGCATTGATTTCTCAGCTCATTAAAATTAATGGGAGCCGAAGGCACTCAGTGCAATCTAGCTATTGATTATACCTGTGTAGTTACATGGCCTCATCACTGAAGTATCTGAGTGCATTACAATCATTAGGGAAAGTCCTTGTGAGGTAAGGAAGTATTATTATCCCCAGGTTACAGAGGCGGGACTGAGGCACCAAGAGATTAATCTCAGGAAGTCTATGGCAGATGCAGGACTGAACACAAATCTCCTAAGTCCCAGTCCAGTGCTTTAATAAAAAAAAAACAGCCTCTCTCCTAAATGAGTGTGACATACCAGGGTGCAATCCAGACCAGTGAGGCACTGTGTCACCCTTGCCCTGCAACCTGGGGTGCCTCACAAGGTCTTGTTGTTGTAGCTCCCAACCTGGACCACTCACAAACAGCTTGCTAGCATGCAGGTCACTCCCAGATGGGTTGGTGTAACTACAGCCTGCCAATCATACTCTGGCTCTCACCAGCCTTGATTATACTTCAGGGTGACCCCAACACACTCCCAAGTCCCAGATTTCCCCCCATAAATATATGTCTTGTACTCCCCAGCCTGGTCCTGGATAGTCCAAATATATTAAGTCCGTTATTCCTTTAAGGGAACAATATACAACAACTTGCCATCTTAAATGCAGTTGCCCAGCCACTTTAACTTAAAACACACTGGATTAGATAAAACAATAAAACAAGTTTATAAACTACAAAAAGTTAGATTTTAAGTGAGTACAAGCAATGAGGCATAAGAGTAAGAAAGAGTTACAAGAAAAATAAAGTTAAAACACTTTCTAGTGCTAAACTTAAACTATATTAGATTCAAGCAAAGTTTCTCACCACATGTGTCGAACAGCATTACTGACCAAACTCTTCAGGTCAGGACACCTTCCTCAGAGTCCAACAGCTGTTTCCTTTGTCTTCTCAGATTCAAAGAGTGAGATGGACAGAGAGAGAAAGGGGGGATATCTTGGGGTGTTTGCCCCTCATTTTTATGTTTCAGTCCCTCTTTGAAAAGCATTTCCAGCTGAGGACCAAGAGACGGGGGGCTGGGAAAGGAAGGAGACTTCATGCTGTTTCTATGCTAAAATGCAGATCTCTTTGTCCCTGCCCCACATTCTTGCCAATGGATGGCAACTTGATAGGTCCATCAGCTTTGTTGACACCTGGCTAAGGTGTAAGTTTGCCCTTTATCTTTGAAAAACTGGTTTAGCCACTCCCTAGATTTATCTGGGAAACACACTTCTGTCATGATTTCAGTTTATGTTAATAACTTTACACATAATGTTGCTACATGCATTTTACCCAGTAGCATAGCTGGGGGGGTGCAGGGGAAGCAGCCGATTCCCCTCAGCACATTTTCCAAAAGCGGTGCCTTAGTTAGGGGTTACCATGGTGCCAGCGGGTGGGGCCCACGCTCCACTCTGAAGCTTGGCCTGCCGGGCCGGCGCTGGGCTCCTGCAGGAAAGGGGGGGCAGCACAGCCGGAGGAGCCATGGGGAGGGGGGGCGGCACAGCCGGAGGAGCCATGGGGAGGGGCGCGGGGGTGGCACAGCATGGCCGGAGGAGCCATGGGGGGGGGGGGGGGCGGGGGGGGGGCCGGGGGGGCCGGCCCGGGGGGGGGGGGGCGGGGGGGGCCGGGGGAGGGGCCAAGGGGGGCGCCTTTTTAATGTTTGCTCCCCCTGCTCTTAGAACCTGGCTACGCCACTGATTTTACCATGATATTATTGATCAGCGAGTTATGAGTTTTCAAATGATACCTAACAAGGCATACCTTGTACAAAGATTATTACAGGAGTGTGTAGGGTATGAATACAGGGGTGCATTCTATCACAGTGGGTGAGTCTAGAAAAAAGATATAAAGGAGTATAAGTGACAAGAAAGGGTATATGATGTTATAAGAGCAGAAATGTAGGCAAGAGCAGAACTGTGACCATATCCAAAATCTAACCCCTTTTACAACCTGCTTACCCAAGCACTATTTAACTGCAAGTCCATTTCAAAGCATAGGTGCCCCAGCTGAGGTCACTTTCCCTAGCACTCCCCTGATTGCTGTTCCCCCCCCCCATTTATCCAAATACTTTGGATGCCCCCCAAACTCTTTTGGATAAGAAGGCTTATGCTGGATTTTTTTTGCCTATCTAGCTCATTCACTACTAAAAAAAATTCATTCCTTATTCCACCAGCTTAATACTGAGGATAGGTGGTGGTGTCTCTCTCCCATGAATATGGTAAAATTAATCCCATTTTCATGGCAACAGAGGAGCTGTAAACATTTATACATGATTGAAAGAAATTGACCCAAGTATATAAACTAAAGGTAAACATTTAAAAAAAAAAAAGCCTAAACATTGATCACTATGACTTTCCTACAGCTAGCTGCCAGGTATTATTAATTTGTGCTTCCAGCCATATTAAATTGCTAACAAGAAATTACTTAAATAAAATGCAATTAGGGATATGCAGTTATTTCAGTCTGGGCAAAGTGACCCTCATTCTAATAACCTGGTAGTTAATGAAGCTGACTTTTTAAAAATTTCTTTTTCTCCCCCTTAACGGTATCTTTAGTTTCTCCTAATCTTCATACTGAAGTTTCAAAATTTAATTAAACATGTTCCACTATCTGGAGGAGGGAAGAAGCAAAAGATAGCCCAGCAATGGAAATGGGAGACTTTAAGTACTCTTCTACCAACTATAGCAGTCATACACTGGGTTGCTGTTAAACTGCTGTAGGAGGAAGCAGAAAATCTAAAGGCAAGCTAAGCAACAGGCAATGGGAGAGAGTAGTATTACCTCAGCTAGGACCATTTTTATATTGATTAGGGCTAAGAGTTAAAGGGAAACAAAGCCAACTGCCCAAAACTATTTTGTAAGATAGACCTCCAGTTTATTAGTATAGGGGCTCTTTGCTTTTTAGAGGGGTCACTGTTGTTTGGAATAGTCCTCTGGTATTGGGCTTTAGGCCATGCTGGACAGAGGGGCTCAGTCACAGGCAGAGAGTCAGTACTCTGGTATCTTTGCACCTCTCTGTTCAAGGACTCCCAAGAACAGAACTGTGATGAGTGGGGAGTAACAGGAGTTTCATCTTCCTTTCCCAGAGCAGGTGAAAGATTCAAGCAAGACTCCATCCTTACAAGGTTCATGCTGCCCTCTCTCCACATTCCTTTACTCACCTGCTGGGGAATGAATCTAGTTGCAATGGAAAGAAACCTCCTGGCTCTGAGCAAATGCCTTTCCCTTTTGTAGTTCTCTAGCTGGCCAACAACTCTTTCCCTTCATTTTATACCAAATTTTCCTCCCAGAAAGGGACTTCTCTGATCACAGATGAGCTGCCAGCCTCTTTGAGGCAGATTACTTACCCAGAGGATGAACCTGTGAAGATCTATCATTTTGTTGTTGGGCTTCTGAATTAAATTTCCTTGTGACTTAGAAACCTCAGAGAAAGGGAGTGCTCTTAAAACAAATTGAGTGCCTGCAGCAGGGTGAAAAGAATGAAGGGATTTATGGGAACTCTCCCAGGGTTATATAAAAGGCTGCTTAATGCAGAGGAGTTAGTTGGTTACTCAGCTCTTAGTGTAGAAGTATTGTGGTCCCTGCTGATGCAATGTGTCTTGATCTCTTTTTGCTGGGTATGATGAACACGTGTCAAAAGGCAGTTGCATGAATTATTTTGGGTTTTAAAAAAATCTTTTGTTTTATGCATTTAAAAAGGCTAATTTTAACATTCAACATTGAGGCCCTGACACACTTGTGTATTCAACAGCTGGACCCATCTGTTGTCCTAAGGCCACTGAAAGTGAAACACACACGCACTCGTGCTAACTAAATGTCAGGGTGTGGAACAGCCCATCGGCAACTACTATTCTAGATTTTGCAAGGAATAAGAGCGTTGACCCCTGTACACCATCTGAATAAGAGGTTTTGGTCACTACAGCTGCATAACTGGCCAATCGGCCATATACTGCCCCCTGCCCCCCGCAAAAAAAACCCCTTCTAAACAGTATTCTGCTGTGCTGCTGCTGGTGCAGAGTCCAGCTCTCATACCAGCAATGTCCATTCACCTGTCAGCATTGCACATAGCTGCTCTTTTCTCTCACAGGAGGGAACTGCCTCCATCTTCTATAGCTCCTACTGTATAATGATTGAGCAGTTTCACCCTAAAGCCCTGTCTACATGAGGAAAACTGTGGAAAAATTTCCCACCAATCCTATCAACATAAGATCGGCCATACTGGGTCAGACCAAAGGTCCATCAAGCCCAGTATCCTGTCCTCTGACAGTGGCCAATGGCCGGTGCCCCAAAGGGAATGAACAGACAGGTTATCATCAAGCGATCCATGCCCTGTCATCCAATCCCAGCTTCTGGCAAACAGAGGCTAAGGACACCATTCCTGCCCATCCTGGCTAATAGCCATTGATGGACCTATCTTCTATGAATCTATCTAGCTCCCTTTTGAACCAGATTATCTTGACTGGTGTTAGCAACTTTGGGTCACACAGAGAATCTGTGGAGGAGGAAGGACTTGAGCCCAGGTATCCCAAGTCCAAGGTTAAAGCCCTAGCCACTCTGGATGAAAAATTCATAGTATTCCAAACAGTTCATAGATTTACAGCACATTAACTATGTTCATGGGAAAACACTGTTTTTTCTGCCATAAAAAGGGGCCTGTATAATATGTAAATGCCACAGGCATTAGTACAAGAAGTTACTTTTCCAGCATGTGAACGTATGTTGTACCAATTCTCAGAAAATTAATCAGCAGCCTAGCCTCATGACAGACCCAGAGGCAACTGCACGACTCTCATCACAACTGCCCATGAGAAATTAGCCAGACCAACTGATAAATTAGAGCTAAACATGGTCAAGAATGGTATTTTACAATGGGTAGGTTCATAGCACTATGCAAGTTTGAACCAGCTCTGAAGGAAAATAGCTCAAATAGAAAAGTCCCTTTCCTCTGTGACATGAGGTTTCACAGCCATTCCTATACAGAAAAGTCCTAAAAAATTTAATTGGAATAAAACCAATTAAATCTACAGAAATTTCTCTGATCACTTATAAAATAAAATAATCTTCTTTCTTTTTTTTAAACCAGGCTATAGAGTTCTATAGAACAAATCTCATTTTCTAATACATTCTCAAGAGTAGTCATTTATAGAAGTTAACATTTTCTATCGAATTATATAGGACTTTTCCACAAGGATAATAGTTTGTTTCACGTTGTGACAAAGGCAACATCACAAACGGGGAGGAAAACAAAAGATACACAAAAGTGTGTTTAAATATGTGTACAATACTCTTAGCAGAGTATTTTCTAGGGATTCTGAAGGCCTTTTGGATTTAGGTGCGATGGACAGTATGCAATGTGAATTTTACCTACTGAGCAGTAATGCATGATCTACAAATTTTTATTAAATGTTTTATCAAGATTGTCTGATCTCATAATATACCCAATATCTCGTATCTAAGTAACATCTCCTTGATAGCCTTTGTTCAATTAGCTGTTACTATTATTCTTGGGAACTCAGCTGGGAGGAACCATCTAATAAATAAATCAACCAAGGCCCTTCTGAAAGATATTTGAGACCTGCCGTGTCTTTTTTTTTTTTTTACACAACAATAACAATATGAAGAAACCACAGGGAACCGTTCGGTCCAAAGAACTATGTTTACTAACGATACACAAAAATGCCATACTTATTGCTGCCCTGGCTGATTTCTGGCAGCATTTAAAACATGGAATACAGAGACCACCACCACTGGGCTTACAAACTACTTAAAGAGACACTACCCTATTCCGATACACACCAAGGATAATTAAGGATATTAAAGAATGGATCCTTAAAGAAACAAGGTCCAAGTGTCAGAGGTGTTGACTCCCTGCAGCTCCCATTGATTTCAATTGGAGTCATGGGCAGTACCTCTGAAAACCAGACCCACAGTCACCTAATATCTATGTATACTTGGGAGACAAGAAAAAAAGATGAATTAGTTGAAACAGGAATTGAGAATAGAATGTGACTTGCTGATGACATCTCCCGAGGGAGAGTTCCAATCCAAAATGGTTTATAGAATGACATAAACCCTTAAAGAAGTTGGCCCAATAGAAGATATTGCCTCACCCACCCTGTCTTTAATGGAGGCATGTGAAAAATGGTCTTTAAAGGCCCCACAGGTCTACAGAGAAGAGAGAGTAGTGTAGGGGTCGGCAACCTTTGGCACGCAGTTCGCCAGGGTAAGTACCCTGGTGGGCCAGGCTGGTTTGTTTACCTGCTGCGTCCATAGGTTCGGCCGATCGCGGCTCCCACTGGCCGTGGTTCACCGCTCCAGGCCAATGAAGGTGGCGGGAAGCGGCGTGGGCCGAGGGATGTGCTGGCCACCACTTCCCGCTGCTCCCATTGGCCTGGGACGGCGAACCGCGGCCAGTGGGAGCCGCGATTGGCCGAAGCTGCAGACACGGCAGGTAAACAAACCGGCCCGGCCCGCCAGGGTGCTTACCCTAGCGAGATGCATGCCAAAGGTTGCCGACCCCTGGAGTAGTGCAATAAGCCACTCAGAGCAGGAGAGATACCTGGAAGCGTAGGTGGTGTGCTTTACTACTGTAAAACAAACAAACAAAACATAAACATAAAGGACACCCTGTGCATTTAAGGGTAAGAACTTCTGACAGTTAAAAGAGATCCCACCCAACACCAAATACTCCCTCTGGGATCTGCTTGATCAAAAAAATAATTCCAAAATACCACCACATGAACCTTAGACTTGCTCTTTACCCCATCTTAAGCCTTCTCTTAAGCCAGGGGTCTGTCCCCAGGGAGCTCACTGCAGGATTGTAGCCTAGCCATACAAAGGAAAAAGTGAAACTAACTATACGTAAAATGATGTCAAAATCACAAAGTAAGGGCTTGTCTACACTTACAGCGCTGCACTGGTGCAGCAGCACTGCTGTAGCGCCTAGTGAAGACACTACCTACGCTGATGGGAGAGCTTCTTCTAGCACTGTAGGTACTCCTCCTGCCCAAGAGGCGGTAGCTGTGTCAATGGGAGAAGCCCATAGTGCTGCTACACCAGAAGTTAGGTTGGTATAACAATGTCACTCAGGGGTATGGATTTCCACATCGCTGAGTGACTTAGTTATATCGGCATAAATTTGTAGTGTAGGCCAGAGTTAAGCAAACTGGAAAAAAGATGAACCATCCTTTCTCACTAACGTTTTTCAGATATAGCCATCTTTTAGGTGTTACTTGTTTTAACACGAGGTACACACGTTTAAAAAAAAAATCTCACATTTCTCTGAATTGCCACTATCCCTTTAACTTCTTTCTTAATCTTTCAAGTACCTCTCAAGGAATGGTGACTATTTTAAATGGAGAGTGTTAGGTTGAGTTTGCTTAAAAATTTAGGCTTTATTGAAAAATAAAGTAAAATAAATAATAACTTTTGATGAAATCTTAATATCAATATTTCTATTATTTTTCTAATCCACGTTGAAACTGTTTCTTTTCTTTAAAAAAAACCCAAACAGGTATTCTTCAGTTCTATTTGCAGCCCAAAATCATAATATTGTACTAGTGCATGAGAACCTGAACCTGTAATTGATTGAAAAACAACTATAAGCACATGGGAAATTGACTGGTCTATTTTCATCTTCCAAGCTTAGTTCAATGTAAACAATAAACAAAAGAAACAGTGAAGAGTAATTTGTCATTTTAAAATTCTGTTTTCGTTAAATAGGGTAAAGAAATCTGATCCACTGTAAATATATAATTTTTAACTTGATAGAAGCCCTCCTTCAGATCCCATCCCTTGGTGAGGGAAGGGAAGTATCAGGTTCACCCTAGCTCAGCTCTGTGTGGGAAGAGACACTTAGGCTATGTCTACACTACAGAATTAGGTCGGATTTATAGAAGCCGGTTTTATAGAAACCGGTTGTATGCAGCCGATTGTGTGTGTCCCCACCTAAAATGCTCTAAGTGCATGAAGTCGGCGGACCGCGTCCACAGTACCGAGGCTAGCGTCGACTTCCGGCGCATTGCACTATGGTACCTATCCCACAGTTCCCGGAGCCTCCGGCGCCCATTGGAATTATGGGTTGAGATCGCAATGCCCGGATGATGCAAAGCAGTGCCGCGAGGGGTTCTGGGTACATTGCGTCAGGCCCCTCCCCCGCCGTCACAGCAACGGCAGACAATAGATTCGCGCCTTTTTACCTGGGTTACCTGTGCAGACAACATACCACGCCAAGCATTGAGCCCGCTCAGCTCAGCTCACCGTCACCATATCTCTTCCGGGTGCCGGCAAACGTGGGACTGCATTGCTAAACAGCAGCAGCAGCTTACTGCCTTTTGGCGGTAGACGGTGCAGCATGACTGGTAGCCTTCATTGGCGATCTGGGTGCTGGCAGCTGTGGGGCTGGCAGCCGTAGGGCTGCATTGCACCAGCCCCTTGCCTTTTGGTAGAAGATGGTATATTACAACTGGTAACCGTCGTCATCGTACTGCAGTGGCTGTCGATCATGGGCACCCGGGCAGACAATGATGGTTATCAGTCGTAGTATGCTATTTTCTGCCAAGTGCCCAATATTGTCTGCTAAGCACCCAGAAGAGGCCGAGGGCTATCTGGGTGCTGGCAGACATGGGGCTGGCAGCCGTGGGGCTGCATTGCACCAGCCCCCTTGCCTTGATGATGATGGTTATCAGATGTATTATTCGCAGGATGGGGCAACATTGCTATACAGCAGCAACCCCTTGCCTTTTGGGCAGAAGATAGTATATTACGACTGGTATCCATCGTTGTCATACTGCAGTGGGCATCAGATCGTGCAATAGACCTGAAGGCTTACTGCCAAGCGCCCAGTATTTGCTGCCAAGCACCCAGAAAATGCCAAGGGCTATCAGTCATGCTGCGCCGTCGTCTTAAGATGTAAAAAATAGATTTATTCTCCATTCATTTGCTTCCCCCCTCCCTCCTGCTAAACCCAGGCTTTTGAGTTCAATCTTTGGGGGGGGGGCATTCTGTGTGACAGTTGTTTGTGTTTCTCCCTGATGCAAAGCCACCTTTCTTGATTTTAATTCCCTGTACCTGTACGCGGTGTCACTCGCCCCTCCCTCCCTCTCTCCCTCCCTCCCTTCTTCCCCTGGTCCGTCAGATACTACTTTCGCGCCTTTTTTCAGACCAGACGCCATAGCCAGCACTGGGATCATGGAGCCCGCTCAGATCACCGCGGCAATTCTGAGCACTATGAACACCACGCGCATTGTCCTGGAAAACATGCAGAGCCTCCTGGACATGCCAAAGCCAAACCAGGACCAGCTGAGGAGGAGGCGATTGCAGCGCGGCGACGATAGTGATGAGGAAATTGACATGGACCTCTCACAAGGCACAGGCCCCAGCAATGTGGAAATCTTGGTGTTACTGGGGCAGGTTCATGCCGTGGACCGCCGATTCTGGGCCCGGGAAACAAGCACAGAGTGGTGGGACCGCATCGTGTTGCAGGTCTGGGACGATGCCCAGTGGCTGCGAAACTTTCGCATGCGTAAGGGCACTTTCATGGAACTTTGTGACTTGCTTTCCCCTGCCCTGAAGCGCCAGAATACCAGGATGAGAGCAGCCCTCACAGTGGAGAAGCGAGTGGCGATAGCCCTGTGGAAGCTTGCAACGCCAGACAGCTACCGGTCAGTCGGGAATCAATTTGGAGTGGGCAAATCTACTGTGGGGGCTGCTGTGATCCAAGTTGCCAGGGCAATGAGAGACCTGGTGATATCAAGGGTAGTGACTCTGGGAAACGTGCAGACCATAGTGGATGGCTTTGCTGCAATGGGATTCCCAAACTGTGGTGGGGCGATAGACGGAACCCATATCCCTATCTTGGCACCGGCGCACCAAGCCACCGACTACATAAACCGCAAGGGGTACTTTTCAATGCTGCTGCAAGCCCTGGTGGATCACAAGGGACGTTTCACCGACATCAACGTGGGCTGGCCGGGAAGAGTACATGATGCTCGCGTCTTCAGGCAGTCTCTTCTGTTTCGAAAGCTGGAGGAAGGGACTTTCTTCCCAGACCAGAAAATAACAGTTGGGGATGTTGAAATGCCTATCGTGATCCTTGGGGACCCAGCCTACCCCTTAATGCCATGGCTCATGAAGCCATACACAGGCAGCCTGGACAGCAGTCAGGACCTGTTCAACTACAGGCTGAGCAAGTGCCGAATGGTGGTGGAATGTGCATTTGGCCGTTTAAAAGCGCGCTGGCGCAGCTTACTGACTCGCTCAGACCTTAACGAAAAGAATCTCCCCATTGTTATTGCTACTTGCTGTGCGCTCCACAATATATGTGAAAGTAAGGGGGAGACATTTATGGCGGGGTGGGAGGTTGAGGCAAATCGCCTGGCCGCTGATTACGCGCAGCCAGACACCAGGGCGGTTAGAGGAGCACAGCAGGGCGCGGTGCGCATCAGAGAAGCGTTGAAAACCAGTTTTGTGACTGGCCAGGCTACGGAGTGAAACTTCTGTTTGTTGCTCCTTGATGAACCCTCTGCCCCTCCCCCACCACCCTGTTAACTCTACTTCCCTGCAAACCAACCACCCCACCCTCCCCCACTACCCTCCCCCCTTCGAGCACCACTTGCAGAGGCAATAAAGTCATTGTTGCTTCACATTCATGCATTCTTTATTAATTCAGCACACAACTAGGGGGATAATTGGAAAGGTAGCCCGGGATGGGTGGGGGAGGAGGGAAGGAAAAGGACACACTCCAATTTAAAACTTTAAAACTTATTGCTATGGAAATCATCTAGGGTGGAGTGAGTGGGTGGCCGAAGGCCCCCCCACCGTGTTCTTGGGCGTCTGGGTGAGGAGGCAATGGGACTTGGGGAGGATGGCTGCTGGTTACAGAGGGGCTGTAGCGGCGGTCTCTGCTCCTGCTGCCTTTCCTGCAGCTCAACCATACGCAGGAGCATATCACTTTGATGCTCCAGCAGCCGGAGCATCGACTCTTGCTTTCTGATTACAAGTTGACGCCACCTCTCCTCTTCAGCCCGCGTTTCAGCACGCAACTTCTCCTCTTCAGCCCGCGATTCAGCACGCCACCTCTCCTCTCGCTCATATTGGGCTTTTTTAAAATCAGTCATTGACTGCCTCCACGCATTCAGCTGTGCTCTGTCAGCGTGGGAGGCAGTCTGAAGTTCAGTAAACATTTCGTCACGCGTCCTTCGCTTCCTTCTTCGAATATTCACTAGCCTCTGCGAAGGAGTAAGATTTGCAGCTGGTGGAGAAGGGAGAGGTTGTTAAAAAAGATACATTTTAGAGAACAATGGGTAGACTCTTTCACGTTAGATTTTGCTGTTCACAACATCACACAGCACATGTGCTTTCGTTACAAGGTCGCATTTTTCCTCTTATATTGAGAGTCTCCTGGTTTGGTGTGAGAGATCACTCACGCAGTGCCAGGACACAGATTTCAGCTTGCAGGCAGCCATGGTAAGACATATAGTCTTTGGGCTTTTTTAACCTTCTTAACATGTGGGGATGGTTTCAAACAGTTCTGCCCTCATTTCCCATACCAAGCACCCGTGCCATTTAAAATGGGTTTGCAATGTAAAAGGAGGGGCTGCGATTTCAGGTTTAACATGCAGCACAAACCCAACTAACTCCCCTCCCCCTCACACCCAATTCTCTGGGATGGTCACTTCAACCCTCCCCCCCACCGCGTGGTTAACAGCGGGGAATATTTCTGTTCAGCAGACCAGGAAGGGGCACCTCTGAATGTCCCCTTAATAAAATTGCCCCATTTTAACCAGGTGACCGTGAATGATATCACTCTCCTGAGGATAACAAAGAGTGATAAGGAATGGATGTTGTCTGCATGCCAGCAAACACCGGGACCATACGCTGCCATGCTTTGTTATGCAATGATTCCAGACTACGTGCTACTGGCCTGGCGTGGTAAAGTGTCCTACCATGGCGGACGGGATAAGGCAGCCCTCCCCAGAAACCTTTTGCAAAGGCTTTGGGATTACATGAAGGAGAGCTTTCTAGAGATGTCCCTGGAGGATTTCCGCTCCATCCCCATACACGTTAACAGACTTTTCCAGTAGCTGTACTGGCCGCGATTGCCAGGGCAAATTAATCATTAATCATTAAACACGCTTGTTTTTAAGCCATGTGTAATATTTACAAAGGTACACTCACCAGAGGTCCCCTGTGTGCCCTCAGGGTCTTGGGTCAGTTCGGGGGTTACTGTTTCCAGGTCCAGGGTGACAAACATATCCTGGCTGTTGGGGTAACTGGTTTCTCCGCTTCCTTGCTGCTGTGAGCTATCTATGTTCTCTCCATCCTCATCTTCCTCGTCCGCCGAACCCGCTTCCCCGTTTGCAGAGAGGGACTCATAGAACACGCTTGGGCTAGTGGTGGCTGCACCCCCTAGAATGGCATGCAGCTCCGCGTAGTAGCGGCATGTTTGCGGCTCTGCCCCGGACCTTCCGTTTGCGTCTCTGACTTTGTGGTAGGCTTGCCTTAGCTCCTTAATTTTCACGCGGCACTGCCGCGCGTCCCTGTTATGGCCTCTGTCCTTCATGGCCTTGGAGATCTTTTCTAATGTTTTGCCGTTTCTTTTACTGTTTCGGAGTTCGGCGAGCACTGCTTCATCTCCCCAGATGGCGATCAGATCCTGTACCTCCCGTTCGGTCCAGGCTGGAGCTCTTCTGCGATCCTGGGACTGGGACTGGGACTCCATCACGGTTACCTGTGCTGATGGGCTCTGCATGGTCACCTGTGCTCTCCACGCTGAGCAAACAGGAAATGAAATTCAAACGTTCGCGGGGCTTTTCCTGTCTACCTGGCCAGTGCATCTGAGATGAGAGTGCTGTCCAGAGCGGTCACAATGAAGCACTGTGGGATAGCTCCCGGAGGCCAGTAATGTCGAATTCCGTCCACACTAGCCCAATTCCGACCCCCTAAGGTCGATTTTATCGCTAATCCCCTTGTCGAGGTGGTGTTAGGAAACCGGTTTAAAGGGCCCTTTAAGTCGACAGAAAGGGCTTCGTAGTGTAAACGTGTCCAGGCTTAAGTCGATTTAACGCTGCTAAAGTCGACCTAAACTCGTAGTGTAGACCAGGCCTTAGGGTGAGATTTTCAAAGCAGGCCAGGAGATTTTAGCTACACAGCTTGCATTAATATCACTGGGGGGGGAGGTGGCTAAATCCACTGGACTGCTTTCAAAACCATTCCCCTATATCCCCCAGCCCACCCGCTGTGTTAATGCCTGCAGAGCACAGCTAGTATGATTTTATTTGATTTGCCTAAATTCTTGGCAAACATGAATGCATTTCTTTTGGGTGAAGAGTGGAACAGGAATCGCACCACATGCTGGAGCCCATCATGGTTCTTGTGAATCTATCCCCAGGGAACCTTATTGAAGGCCTGGGAATGAATGGGAGAAGGGCAGTTTTTGGTTTGGCCTCGATGTAGGCCTGTTTCTCTGTTTGAAATCTCCAGTAACAGGGCTGCTGCTGTGGAAGGAAAGCATTTCTGGTATAGCAAACAAAGGCAGCCGACTTTCCAAGATTTTTTACGTAATCTCCTGGCCTGCCAAGTGGCCCAGCACATGGTGTATGCAGAAGCAGTAGGAGACAGACAACTTTCATACCATGAATTCCTTTGATACACTTTGACTGTGAATGACAAGAACATTTCCCACTTGTATCAATGGCAAAAAATTCTGGTTTGATCATGGACTGCCAAGCTAGCTATCCTGGCCTGACAGCAGTTTGTAACTTAGCTGTTACAGCTTTCCCTACTGCCTGGTTTTTTTTTTTTTAAATGAAAAATTTGCTTTCTGACATTTGATTTCTCAGCAGGATGTGCACTAGTTGCTAAGGGAGGCCAGCTGGTCAGGGAGAGCAAAAGCCAGGTCTTAAAGAACATAAGTGGATTTACTCATTTGAACGTGTATTGTCAATAGTTTTGTTATGCAATTTGCATCAAATTCACTCCAGAAGTTGGGAGCAAATTCTCCAGAATGTAGAATTCATAGTAACAGACAAATAAACTCAGAAAGCCAAGCTTTGAAATACTTGCCCAGTTAATGCAAATGAAGTGTCTGTTTCTTGTCGAGCAGCATTTGTGATTCTGAGAAATCTCCTCTGAGGGAATGTCTTCTCTTGCTGCGGTAGATAAAATGATTTTCAGAGCGATGAGGCCCACAGGTGGGGGAGATGCAGGTGCCGAAGTCTGTTGCTACAGATGGCATATTTGTTAAGTGATAAAGAAAGACACTGGGGCAAATTCAGCCCAGGAGCAAGTTGGTGCAACAGGCAACAAGGCCACATTCTCTTCTCACTTACTCTGTTGTAAATCAGGACTAACTTCACTGATATCAGTGGAGATACGCTGGTCTGAGAGGAGAACCTGGACCTTGGCTTCAGTGAGAGATGTGTGGACCTGACATCAGCGGCAGTTGCCCTTACTCTAGAGCTGAATTTGGCTCATTGTGAGGACATTTTTTAAAAACCCACTGTTTGTGTTCAGCTGTCTGGGTATTATCTTATTGGCTTCCTATAGCATATGTTCAACAGCAAATTTGTCAGCCTTGGGCTGGCAGAGGAGTCACTGGCTGTTATGAAGGCAGCAAGAAGAAGGCATGGAGCAGCTAAAATCACCATCTGACGGGTGAATTAATCAGTCCCAGTGTTAATCCAGAGCTTTGGTTCTAACTTGTACTCACTTTTTTCACCATTACCAGAATCCTTGGCAGCTGCCTGAGTTCTTTTTATTATTGTTATTATTAAAGAGATCTGACATGTCATTGGCTTTATAGGGAAAACACTCAGGGAATCTTATTCTTATGCAGCATCCAAATAATTTAATTGAAGATGAACATTTTGTTAAACTCTCCTCTCTTTCACTGGGGTAGCCGGTATGTCGCCAAATGCCTGCTGACTTAAATGGTGGCAGCTGCATGAAATGGACTTGTGAATCACAAGCACTGTGCAACAGGAGATAATGGATGGGTTAGGACTTCAAAGAAACTGGTTGTAACCATTCCGAAGGCATAGGGCTGCTGCCTCTGACAGTTGGTAGCTCCAAGCTCAAGTGTGTGGCCATGGGCTCCCAAGCAGCTGGAAGTTTGCCATATCTTGGAGGTGATGTACACTAATCCTGAGGGCGGGGGAGTTAGAAGATGGAGGTTAGAAAGGAGCCAACGGTTGTGATACTTCGATCGGCCTCGTTTGGTTCATCAAAGGCCTAGCAGTAGTATCAAAACAAGGAAAGGGTTGGAATGAGGGAGGGAAAGAAGTGGGCCACTTCTAGTTTAAAGTCTAACACAGTGATTTCTAAACCTCTATGAAAACTGCATTCAGGAGAAGAGCTGTGCTCAGAAATGCAGAGGCCCCTGCTGCAAGTTAAAACAGCCTCAAAGATGCTCTAACTTGAACTGTGATATTGTCTCTGGCCCCAAGGGGACATTCTGACATGGGGAATAGCTGGAACACAAGGGGCATCCAGGCATGCTGCCTTTTGTCAGGAACACTCCATACACTGGGAGCCAGGAGGGGTGTAAGTGGGAGTGGGAGGGGGTAGAACTGATATGATCTCTGCACTACCCAGGGATTCTCCTATGCTGATAGAATTCCTGAGGACAGTTCATCATGGCCCCTTTATGCTGGGGCTGTTGCAGGACAAAGAAAGAATCAACACCAAAAATCCATTTGAATTGTAAATCCAAATAAAGAGTGGCTACCAGAAGGGGGCTTTCTAGAAAGGCACTCATGTCCTTGCTTTGGGGAGATTTCTAACAAAAGACCTTTGTCCCAATTTATTTTTGTGACATTGCTGCTGCTAGGGTAGGTAAGTGTTCATGTCAGAGCTCCATGAACCACATGCAGCTAACAGGCATGATGTAACTAACCTTTCTATTATTCAGTAAAAGGTTGCCTGTGTGGCATATAACCACAGGCCATAAAGATAATCCCACCAACATGACTACCATGCTATGCATCTGTAGTACAGAAGTGAGGATATCACAGCTGCTAAAAAATAACAACACAGCCCGGAGGAGATCTCCTTCATCATTTCCATACTTTATTGCTACCAACACCTTACTAATTACTTCTATCAGGTAAACCCATTCCTGCGGTCAAAAACTCTTTTTTAGTATGTAATGATGCTTCCTGTGCTTCCCTGAGAGACAGTATTCAACACATATAGGGCAGGGTGCAGTCCCAGCACATCATCTCATAGCACAGCAGGCACCCTGCCTCAGTTTCCCCCCACCAGTTCAGTTGCTGAGGGGGCGGAGACCTCCAGCCAAGTCACAAAAATTCCACCCCCTCTAGGTCCAAAGGCCAAACAAGCCCCAAACAATTCTTCTACTCCAGCCTCTCTGGGCACAATCCTTCCTTCCCAAGGGTCTGTCTTCTCTTCTGCATCCTTCCAACACTGCCCTTTCCTGGGCTCTGCTCTAGCCCCTCTGAGCTCTGTTCAGTCTCTCCGTCCTCCTCTTCACAAGATTCACTGCATCACCTCAAGAGGTGGCAATATAGGGGGAACCCACTCCCACCCCTACGATAGGTTCCAGGTCTTCGGAACTCTAAACAACTGGGCCCTGCAACTCAAACCCAGATTCGCTCTTTTTCCTTCCCAGGGCTTCTGACTATGTACTGGCTTTTCCAGAGAGGTCTTTTTAGCCCCAATCCTGTGTTCAAACTTCTCCCCTATAGGGCAAGATAACTGCAGCCCCCCCCATCTCCCTGGGGCTGTGCTTCATTTCTGGAAGGCTTCCCCAGCTCTCTAGGGCTCTGTTCTACTCCAGGGACAATTCTCTCTGAAAGTGTCTCCTTCACTCTCCCCCAAACCACAGAGCAAGGCTTTATCATACTCAAAAAGTAATACCCTAGCTGGCACCAGGCCTCCATTTCCAGCTTGAGTCCACCAATTCTTCCTGAACACCTATTCTGACACGTACCATGCCTTGGAATAGGGTTGGCTGGGGCTCCAGGTCCTTGCTGCCCTTGGAGAGGACAGGTCAGCCTGTTACAAACTATCTCCAGCTGAACATTAAGGTTCTGTCAGTCCTAGTGAAAGTAGTCTGATCCCCATCAAGGATAGATACCACCACAATTTATTCTGTTTGCAAGAATTTTAGTTCACATATTAATGTCCATATTCAAAAGCAATATTCAAATGGCCCATAAGAATTCTCTATTCAAAAAATATCTGCAATTTATACTATGTGGGTATTTTGTCCCTGTTTCTAGGATGTGATTAAAAAAAGACGAGATGTATCTCTGTAGATATTTTTTGTAGGAAACTCTAAGAAAACAGTCTAGAGCAGGTGAATTGTTCCTGGGTAAACTTTTAGACTAGGATTTTCAAAAGCTAAACACTTTTGCAAACTCCACCTTAAGTGTGTCTACGTTTGAACTTCTTGGGTATTTAGTGATCTGATTAGATGTATGTGTAGATAAAGCATGGTTATTGAGGATGAGGGGTTGGTTGGTTGCTTAATTCCTAGGTTTGAGTCTGGAGCCTCTGAGTTATATAGTTTTTCTTAGTATTTTGCAAATTCATTTCAAAGTATTGTGTATTGTCATTTGAACTTCTACCTTTCAAGTTTCTAATGGCTGGTATTGGTCTTTGTTCAGAGGAACCAGTAAGTAATTGTAGCAGAAAGCAATTAGGTTTGTCAGCAGAACAATATATTTTTAAATGTTGAAGTGTTTCTTATCTGTACATGTGCACAGTAATATACTCAGTTCAGATATGAATGTCTTTAACTTATTTCTAAGTGTCATGTCTACCCAATACTGTTTCAGCATTTGTTGTTGGGCTTTTGGATTTCTCCTTCAATCTCATTTATTTCCTGCCGTTGTAACATACAGGACAATGTACCTGTGTAGCCCCTCTTTTTCAACAGATTGTTCAATTGACATTAACAGGGTTTATGTGCCAATTATTATTATTCATGACCCAGTCTACTCTTTATTTCCCTGATTCATATGCCAGTGAGCTAGACACAAACAAAGAAAAGCATGGAAAGGTTTGTTTGTCACCTGAGCAGACGGAAGGGCAGGTGGAGATGTCTCATGAAAAGGTTTGAACTCAGGGGGAAACATATTCCCCAAATACTGCTGCATGCTCTGATCATAACATCTCTGAGACCAAGGCTAAGACCCTATCCCCTGGGTGGATGAGCGAGGTGGACAGGCTGTCTGCTGAATTCCAACAGCCTGAAAGCAGGTTAGTTAACAGCCACTGCCAGTGCAGTTCAGGTTAGGGAAGCTGTAAAAGCTTCCTTGGACATTGGGCAATAGCCTGCCAGTGTTTCTGTGGGTATGTCTGCACTAGACTGGAAGGTATAATTTCCAGCTCAAGGAGACATACCCACGCTAGCTCTGATTGAGTTAGCACACTAGAAAAGAGCTAGCGTGGGTATGTCTCCTTGAGCTGGAAATTATACCTTCCAGATCTAGTGTAGACATACCTACAGAAACATTGGCAGGCTATTGCTCACTGTCCAAGTAATTATTAGTGCAACCAGTGGTACATTGTATTTGTACACTGCTTGAGCGGGTCTTTTTGTTTTGTTCTGTAACATACGTTAATTAATCAATGTTAAGAAGTATTTGACTGGAGTACAGAAGACTGACAATAGTAACATAATTGTTGGTTATTTATAGACTGAGCAAAGGCAATTGTTTCTGTAGTATATATGGATTATGGACTTTGAAGTATTTGTTTATTTAGTTAATGAGGTATGGAATCCTTTCTGGCCATATAGATTACTTTCTAGCACTATAGGCAGCTCTGCAATGCTAGCAATCACAATAAAGATGCAAACAACATGTACTGTATTAGTCACCCAATATGCCAGGTATCACAAAAGAGAGGCAGCCACTTACAAACAACTGTGGCTCTACTAACTGCACACCATAGCTATGCACACAAAGTGCAATGTGCAGACTGGCTGTCAGCGCATCACAGATGACAGGACTTATAATCAAAGCAGTTCTTTTTGTTCCCTGCAGTAGAGTGCAATGAAAAATGACCT
Organism: Terrapene triunguis; assembly: GCF_002925995.2. NCBI lineage: Eukaryota > Metazoa > Chordata > Testudines > Emydidae > Terrapene > Terrapene triunguis. The sequence goes on along the minus strand of NW_020665057.1, from coordinate 4,661,931 downwards.
GGGGCAGGGAGGCTCAAGGAGTTGGGGGTGTATGATCCCTGCCAGTTGCCAATCTTGTCCAGGCTTTGGAGTGGGTGGAACTACAACAGTGGTGTCCTTGGTACTCCCTAGTTAACAATTAATTCAAGCAGCTGGGTCTGCAGCCCCAGTAGCTGCTGTATGTCTTTCTGCACCTCTCTGTCCTTCCTCCTCTCTTCCAGCAGCTGTTCATGCCACTCCCTAGCATCCTCTACATTTTGCCTGGAGCCCTGTACAGTCTCAGAGATCATGTCCTCCTTTGTGCACTTCCTTTTGGCCCGGAGAGTGACCCGATGCTCTACAGGTGTACGTGGGGCTCTCCTCAGGATTCCCCCAGCTGAGGTCAGTGATGAACAAATAGAGAACAATGGTTAGGTTGGGTAGGGGCTGGTGTTCCACACCAGATAACTGTTGCAACTAGTCAGATTTTCCTACCTCATGTAGTATTCATATGTGCACCACCTCAGAATTACAAGAGCATCATGAGTCTTAGATCTTACAGAAGGGTGAGTATACTGGAGTTCTTAACCAAGCCATTTAAGACGAACAGGTGTAGGAGGGGGTTATTGTGGTATATAAACCGATACTGTTTAGTAAAAACAGCTGCACCTATTTCAGGCAGTCGTGATCCCTAAGGATTTATCCAGGAGACAGATCCCAGAGTGGCAGAGCAAGGAGCTGTTCAAGAGGCCTGGAGACATATGCAGCCAAGCTGTTTTCCACACTGATCCCCCTCAGTGGTTCTGGTGGAGTAGCATGAGAATGTGTCATACCACAGTGTGCTGGCCAAAGCAGCTTTGCCTTGCAATGTCTAGGCAAAGCTTAAATATTCCTTGCTGAAAAAGGTCTGGAAATTGCACTGACAGACTGGAAAGCTAAATGTGTAAAAGTTAACAGGCTGCTCCAGCCGGAGGTCGTAGCACTGCAAAGGCCAGTGGGTGAAGTGTATTTGCTCACTTCTGTGCTCTGTCCCCACCCCAGCCATGCCTCACCCGGAATTTTTCTAAGGTCAGTGTGTATCTAGGAGTTTGTGGTTGGGGGTCCAGATGGTGTACAGTGCCTCCATATCAGTGTAATGTCACAATGCTACGTCGACTATAAGAGGAAATGTACAGTGTGTTGTATGATCTTGAATTACTAATTCTAAGTGCACTGTATGTGTTTCTATTCATAATTTATGGTGCCTTGCCAACCTACCTGTAATGTCTTAAAAGCACTGCTCTGTTAGAGAACCATGATGTGTGTATGCACACCCTATATATACACATGCAATCCTATTATTTCAACCTCATGAAACCATTTATTTCTAATGCTGCCTCATTTGCTTTGCTATCAGCATTGCACTATTGATGCAGTAAGGGCCTTTGCAATAAAAATGCTGTTTGAAAAGAGAAATTTCCTGCAGGCATGCGCTTGTCTGCCAGTCTGGGGGAGGATTTGATGATAACATAGGCACTAGAGCTGGGTTTGTGCTCATCTCACAATATAAACTGGGGGCGTGGCAAGTTAATTTGGGTGCACTGAGAATGTGAGGCGCCTGCGGGAGTGCCATAGCTTTGCCTGCACACACTCATCTCCCTTTAGCCACAAGGAATCAAGTACCTCACTCCTGGACCAGGCAACACCACCAGAGCCAAAGCGAGAAGCTTGCTCTCAGCAAAGTGGCAGCAGGTAATAGGAACAGATGTGGCTGTGAAGACCACACTGATCATTTCAGTGTAAAGTGAATTATGATAGCCTCCGTTTAAAATTGAATTGATAGTTCTGTGTTAAATGATAGTGTCCCTCGCGGTGAGCTCAGCTCCTGTCTGCTAGAGTTTTCAGAACAATAGGGTGAACAGTACCCTGTACAATTCTCTTTGATTGGGAGACTCTTAGAAGTGCACGAAGAATGAATATGGTGACCACATACACAGTTACAAGTAAATAATCTTGTTTGTTTATAAGTTACACTTATACACAACCCGAGAGAGCCCAAGCACCAGGCAATGCTGTATTCATTCTCACATATCATAGAGTCTGGTGGATTTCCTCAATAGGTGGTCATTGATAGAGGGGTGGTTCCTGCTCAGGTCTTTCCAATGAGGTCTTCACACCCTCTCCAAACCAGGAAACTCCTTTTATCTTGTTCTGACCAGGCCTAACACCTTATGCAAATACAAGAGGATCCCAATCTCCTTCTCCTTATTTGTACTTCCACACCCCATGAAAGTTGGGGTGTCCCACTTTTCATAGGTTCTCTCATTAACATGATGTTAATGTCATGTTCCCATGATAACCTGCAGTCAGAGCAGATCTTTCTGTGTTGTTACAATCAGGTGTCTTGTAGTCTAGATGGGTACATTGTGACATTTTCCTGGAACATCACCTCTTGGCACTTCCTTCAGAGCAATCTTGTAACCTTACTGGCATAGGGTCATTCTTGGATCACCCCCTCATAGCAATCTCCTTAAGCCTGAGGCCTAGTGTGGCTAAGATGAAATCTTACAGGCCCTAGCCCATAGGTCTTGCATAATGGCCTTACTTATATACCTAATACACACTCATCACTACTAAATACTTGTCAATCTCATATTCCTATCCTACTTATATCCATTCATCACACTTACCTATGAGTTAACCACAACAATAACACAATGAAATGATTAAAATGAGCTAATTGGCTACATTATGACCCCGTGCAGCTAGAGTTCAAAAGTGCTACCAATCAGATCACTCCTGAAGGAAATGTTCCATTGTGGGACTACATCAGGAGGACTGCTCATTCCACCAGGAGGTTCATGTGTGTCCATACTGGTGCTGTGCTGATAGACCTAGAGCAACAGGGGGCTTATGTCACGCTGAAAAGGGGTATAAATATGCTGAGGAAAGTGGAGGGTTTTGTCATCAGGACACAAAATGTGGATGCATGCCAGGCCGTGCTAACAGAAGGCAAGTTTTGCTGGTACAACTTTCTAGTGTCGACCAGGCCTTAGACTCCTGCATGCCGAAGTCTAAAACTGGTTGAAAATTGGAATTTCTGTCCACAGGAAATTCAGACATTTTGAAATTTCCTTTCATCCTGCAAAGGAACAAAAGTTTAAATTTCAAAACACTTCCCACAAAACAAAATTTCTAAAAAAATTTTGTCTCAGAAATATCAGAATGACCATATCAAAATTTTTTGATGGAACATTAATATAATATTTTTACTTTATTGTTTTGACTGTTTCATTTTGATAATTTTTATCAACAAATTCAATGAAATTGATACACTCCCATGAAACCTGTTTGATTTTGCCAAATCTGCATTTTCCACTGGGTAACTGTTCCACTGGAAAACATTTTTACTAGGTCTACTTGAGCCACTTTTGAAAATGGGACTTGGGCTCTGCCACAGAGCATGCTCCCGCGCCCTGGATTTCTCTTGGCAAGCAGTCCTCACAGACTCTTATGTCAATTCACCACAGTGTATTATATGTCCCCGCACCATAAGGCTTTTTCCAAGCTCCAACATACCCCTTTGGCACAGGGTATGAGGGGGAAGAGAGAGGTCTCCCATCTCTGAGATCCTACACTTCTTTACCCTTCCTTCCAGCCTCCCTCTCTCCCTTCCTGTCTTCCCTTTAACAGTCCCTAGCTGATGAGCTGATTCGCCTCATTAACTGGTTAATTGCCCAGTCCTAATCAATTATCTCCCAATTTGGACATTGCAGGGGCATTTACAAGGCACACAGAGCGGTGAACCAGTCCTAGGCTACTCCCACTCTGTCACACACACACTCTTTTTTTTTTGGTTTCAAACCAGGACCTTTTCTCTCCTCACTGTTTTTCCTCTAGGGACTATCGTCCCCTCCCATGAACAAAGTTTCTTTAAACTGTCTCTCTAAAACCCCTGTAGGAAACTTCTCCATCTTCCGCCCACAAATGTCCATTTGATGGAGGCGGTAACACCTACATCTCTGTTTCTGCCCACCTGTCTTCACATTCTGGATAACCTTTTATACCATCGGACAGCACAGCACCCCTGCTTTTGAAGTCTCACCATCTCCTTCCTCTCCTGTCTTTTTCTTCTCCTGAACCCTCACGGTCATACTGGACGTGGAATTTGTGAAATTTCAGTGGCATTTTATAGTCAGTCCACTATGTCATTGTGGGCAGTCACAAACCATGACACACATTGCTGAGGACTGCAAAATGACAAACCTTCCTGGAGGTCTTTGTGCCTTGAACATCATTGGTAGGACCACTGTGGCATGGCTTGACCGGATTGCATATGCCAAATATTTAAGTCAGTAGTTTCCCGCCTTTCCTCCTTGTGTCATGTCCTTTAAATGGACAGATTGCTTTACTAGGGACACCAGCATCTACAAATTCCTCCATGAGTTTAACAGCAGCTTCTAAAGTAACAGGTTGGTGCCTTCAAACCCAAACCCTAGTGACCTCAGGGAGACTCTGTAACAGCTGTTCCAAAATAATGGAGTCCTTGATCTCCCCAGCCATCTGGTCTCAGCCACGTAGTGGCCCAATCAGATAACTTCTGTGCAAAGGCCCTAGGTCTTGCCCCCTCTGACCAACTTGCTGCTCAAGACTTCTGCCTGTATCATTCTTGCCACAGAGCAATCCAGTCTAAAATGGCTGTATTTATGGCATCATCATCCTCAGCTTGTCACTCAGATTCACGTAAGGAGCTTGAAATTCTCAGAGATGTAGGGAGCCAATCTGATGGCCCATACCCTCTTTTCCCAGACCCCTCATCCTCTTGAACATTAACAAAAGGTATTGGGATCATCTGTCAGGCCCATTTTGCACAGCTCCGTGCCCATCATCCAGTTATCACTCTCTAACACCACTGGCCATCACCTACCGCCCCCATCTAAAGCCTTTCTGGCACATCATCAAGGATCTACAACCTATCCTGGAAGACGATCCCTCACTCTCACAAACCTTGGAAGGCAGACCAGTCCTCACTTACAGACAGCCCCCCAACCTGAGGCATATACTCACCAGCAACCACACAACGGAAACATCAACCCAGGAACCATCCCCTGCAACAAACCCTGTTGCCAACTCTGTCCACATATCTACGCAAGTGACACCATCACAGGACCTAACCATATCAGCCACACCATCAGGGGCTCATTCACCTGCACATCCACTAATGTGATATATGCCATCATTTGCCAGCAATGCCCCTCTGCCATGTACATTGGCCAAACTGGACAGTCTCTACGCAAAAGAATAAATGGACACAAAGCAAACATCAAGAATTATAACATTCAAAAACCAATGGGAGAACATTTTAATCTCCCTGGACACTCAATTTCAGACCTAAAAGTAGCCATTCTTCAACAAAAAACCTTCAAAACCAGACTTCAACGAGAAACCGTAGAGCTGGAATTAATTTGCAAACTTGACACAATCAAATTAGGCCTGAATAAAGACTGGGAATTGCTGGGTCATTACAAGAAGTAATCTCCTGTCAATTGTTGTATGGGCCATCCACCATGATGGAATTGGCCTCGTTAGCACTACAAAAAGTAATTTTTACTCTGTTGACATTCACACCTTCTTGTCAACTGTTGGGAATGGACACATCCACACTGATTGAATCATTGACCCCCACACTTGGTAAGGCAACTCCCATCTTTTCTTGTGCTGTATATTTATGCCTGCCTACTGTAATTTTCACTCCAGACATCTGAAGAAGTGGTCGAAAGCTTATGCTCTAATAAATTTGTTAGCCTTTAAGGTGCTACAAGACTCCTCGTTGTTTTTGCTGAAACAGACTGCTACCCCTCTGAAACTTGTCACTCTCTATCAAGACACTCACCAGCCGCTCCTAGAGCTGTTGCTGCACCTGAGACTGACCCGCAATAAATTGCTGTAGGCTTCGTTGTTGTTCTGCTTGCTAGCAGTGGTGGATTAGCCACTGGGGCCCATGCCCATGTGCCCCGGCCAATTGGGGGGCTCTGAAAAAGTGGGTGCCCTTGCACCCTGACCCCATTTCCCCAGCAGGAGCGCCAGGCCGCGTGGTGTGGAGGGGCCCCCTACTTGCTCTGGCTCAGGGCCCACAAAAGCTTAATCCACCTCTGCTTGCTAGAATAACAAAGATTGTCTCTCTCTGAGCTGGCTCTGTTGAAACTCCTGAAGGGTTTTCTGTAACTTCTTTTGCTGCTCAGCAATCCATCACAGGAGTTTGTCAAAAACACGTCGGCCTTCTTATTGGTTCCCCTCTCCAGTCCTTCACCTACACTGGAGTAGGAAGGTCCCGGACAAGCCCCAAAGTGTCACAGGGCGTGCTCCCTCAACCCTGGATTTCTCTTTGGAAGCAGTCCTCACATACGCATACACATCATAGTGTACTTTTTTACAGTAGATTATGCAGCTTCATGTCCCATCATGATAACGCTTTTCCCAAGCTTCAACATATCCCCTTTGGCACGGGGGGAGGACTCACTTCTCTGTGATCTTGAGCTTCTTTGCCCTTCCTTCCAGCCTCCCTTTCTCCCTTCCTGTCTTCCATGTAACCCTCCCCGGCTGATGAGCTGAATTACCTCATTAACTGGTTAATCAATTATCTCCCAATTTGGCCTAGGCAGGGGTGATTACAAAGTGCACTGAGTGGTGAACCAGCTGTAGGCTACTCCCACTCTGTCACAGGCTCCTAAGCCACTTAGGCACTTTTGAAAATGTTACCCATAACCATTAGTGAGATTTTGTATTCTTGATCTTGAAATTTCTGTTTTAAGAATATGAAACCAATCTTGTGAGTCTGTGATTTTTTCTATCAAAGTGTATGGCTAGGATTTATACAGCCTAGTTAGTACGTTTTTTTGATATGTGCAACTGATGATCCAAGTACATATCCCACCCAACTCTTTTTCATTTTTACTGTATCCTGTGTTGTTACATGAGTCTTATGCATGTTTTACTCAGAGTTCTAGTTTTTTAGGTCCCAATAAATACAGTTTTCACCATTTTTGCATATTTGCTCTGCTTTCTTACATTTCCTGTGCAAGTTTCAAGTATCTCTATACTGATACTCTCTAAACAACTTCACATTTATGCCAGTACAATGCTCTGTTCATGTGTAATGTGGCCCACTTGCCTCTCGTGAGTACCCCTGTCAGCCGGGTGTGTATCTGCACCTGCATTGCTGCTTGGGGTGACCACTGCTGACAGTTAACCTTCTCAGGCAGGTTTTTCAGTGACTCAGCCCTCCAGCCGAGTCACACACAGTCTGTAGGCGTACAACAAAATAAACCCCTTCCGGGGTACACAGTCCAACAGGGCCCATCACAGTGCCCTCAGCTATGTCTCTATCTTTAGCCCTGTCCCTGGACTCAGTCCTCAATCAGTCCAACAGGGCCTATCGCAGTGCCCTCAGTTAGTATCTTTAGCCCTCTCTCCGGGCTTAGTGCTCTGCCCCCATCTGGGCTAACTTTCAAATGGTCCTTCTCAAATGGTCCCTGATCTGGGATAGAGCAGCACCCCAAGACTCCCTCCCTGGAGTCTCTTTGCTCTGGCGAGTCTCAACTGACCCCAGCTGAGTCCCTTTCTCAGTTCAGTCTCCTTCTGGGGGGTGTATCAAAGTCCACAAATGCTGACCCTCTTCAGGGTCTTCAGCCCCTTCCCTAGGCCTGGTTAAACTCCCCTTATTCAGGGCCTTGGCCACTCCACCTGTGGCCAGTGACCCAGGTCCACCCAGTACTTCATGTCCCAACCCAGGGATCCTACGAATAGCAGCCAACTCTGCAGCTACTATTCCCTGGGCCACTTCCCTGCAGCCCCTTCACCTTTACCGTTACCCTTAGCTCAGGGCTGAAGTCATGCTTGAGTCCTTGCAGTCAGCCAGGAGCACCTTCCTTGCTCCCCTGGTCTCTGCCAGCAGCTGCTCTGTCTAGCTCTGCAGCCAGCCAGGAGCATCATCCTTGCACCTCTGACTCCAGCCAGCAACTGATTTTGGTCTGTCCAGCAGCTCCTTTTATATGAGCCTGCTAGACTCTGATTGGCTGCTTCCCCGCAGCTGCTCTAGGCAGTCTGGAGGACTCATCTCTACTTCACTTTTCCTGGGATGGGTGTAGTAAGACCACGAGGCCTCCAGCAGGGGGCCTCAAAGGGCCTGATAGCATGATGTGACAGGGTGTATCTCCAATGCTTCTACTCTTTCATATTCCATAAGTATTTCTCAATGTATCCATTTTTGAAGTACCACAACTAGCAAATTTTCCTTCCTCTGCCAAAGCATGAGTAACTTTCATCTCCCATTCATTTCAGAAAACAGTTGACTTTTAAATGTTACTGAGGAGTAAAAGAAGAGCCTTGTGGTTAAGGCTCAGGACTGTGAATGGGGAGAACTGGGAGGTTCTAAGCCTGGCACTGCCACACATATCCTGTGCTACCTTGTATAAGTCACTTCCCAACTCTGTGTCTTAGGCCTGGTCTACACTTGTCTGTTATTTCGAAATTAGCTGAGTTAATAAAAAAAAATGATTCCGTCCACAGGACCAAACCGTTTTTTTTTATTTAGAGGGCTCCTTAATCCGATTTCTGTACTTCACCTTGGGAAGTGGAGTAGCGCTTAAATCGAGATCGCAATCCTGGGTTAAAGGTATTGTGGACGCAATTCAACATTATTGGCCTCCGGGAGCTATCCCAGAATGCTGCAACCCCTGTATAACTGCCCTCCCTCCTCCCCAAGTTCCATAGTCTCCTCACCCAGATGCCCAAGAACACGAAGGGGGAGGCTACGGGGACCCACACACTCAACTGGTTAAGCTTTCATGGAGGGAGGAGCGAGTGATGGCACACACCCAGAAACACCCGCGAGAATGTTTTTGCCCCATCATGCACTGGGAGCTTAACCCACAATTCCAATGGGCGGTGGGAACTGTGGGAACTATGGGATAGCTTCCCACAGTGCACCACTCCAACATTTGATGCTAGCCTCGGTACTGTGGACGCACTCCGCCAAATTCATACGCTTTAGTGGGGGGACACAACACCGAATGTATAAAAATCACTTCAGAAAATTCTAATAAATACGTTTGAATTAATTTCATACTGTAGATGTACCCTTAGTTTTCTCATTTGTAATATGTAGCTTATGATACATACCTTATAATATGGGGACTTTGAGGAATAAATACAAAGTTTATATAGCATTTGGAGATCATTGGAGGGATTTATATAAATACAAAATATATTTATATGGGGTGTAACGTGTACTTAATATGGAGATAGGATAA
>NW_020665057.1:4606926-4652673 GCF_002925995.2 Terrapene triunguis | reverse complement strand
TAGTTAAGTCCAAAGCTAAATGCAAAGAGTTACAAAGGGATCTCACAAAACTGGGTGATTGGGCAACAAAATGGCAGATGAAATCCAATATTGCTAAATCCAAAGTAATGCACATTGGAAAACATAATCCCAACTATACATACAAAATGATGGGGTCTAAATTAGCTATTGCCACTCAAGAAACAGGTCTTAGAGTCACTGTGGATAATTCTCTGAAAACATCTGCTTAATATGCAGCAGTAGTCAAAAAAACTAACAGAATGTTAGGAACCATTAGAAAAGGGATAGAGAATAAGACAGAAAATATCATAATGCCACTATATAAATCCATAGTATGTTCACACTTTGAATACTGTGTGCAGTTCTGGTTGCCCAATCTCAAGAAAGATGTATTAGAATTGGGAAAGGTACAGAGAAGGGCAATGAAGATTATCAGGGGTATGGAACAGTTTCCATATGAGGACAGATTAAAAAGACTGGGTCTTTCAGCTTAGAAAAGAGATGACTAGGGAGGATATGATAGAGGTCAATAAAATCATGAACCGTGTGGAGAAGGTGAATAGGAAAATATTATTTCCCCCTTCATGTAACAAAAGAACCAAGGGTCACCATGAAATTATAGGTATCAGGTTTGAAACAAACGTAAGGAAGTATTTCTTCACACAACGCACAGCCAGCCTGTGGAACTCATTGCCAGGGGATATTGTCAAGGCCAAAAGTATAACTGTGTTAAAAAAAGAATTAGATAAGTTCATGAAGGATAGGTCCACCAATGACTATTAGCCAAGGTGGTTGGGGATGCAACTCTATGCTCTGGGTGTTCCTAAACTCTGACTGCCAAAAGCTGGGACTGGAAAACAGAGGATGGATCAACGGATAAATTGCCCTGTTCTGTTCATTCCCTATGAAGCATCTGGCACTGGCCACTGTCAGGAGACAGGACACTGGATTAGATGGACCAATGGTCTAACTCAATATGGCCGTTCTTATGTTCTTATTAAATAAAAAGAAACCTAGTTGTATTATTTTTAAAAAATTCTTATGATTTTTAAGTCAATCTTGTGATTGTGAACACTTGGAATTAGCAATGGTGGGAGTATTCATGTCTGCAAAGCAGGCTCCCATCTTGAGTTCAGTTCACAGGCAGTCCTATCAGAGGGAAGTCATGTTGCACATTCGTATGGGGGCTTTTCTTTTATTCTGTCCTGGTTTGCTGTTCTCCTTTACTCTAGAATAAAGATAATTCAGACTGAAAGTATGTGTTTGCTTTTCATGTACTGCAAAATGTTATACAAAGCTTATCCCAAATCTGAAGTTAACTCTTTCTGGGATTCAAAAATGCTCAGAGGTATTATTATTTTTCACTTTCATTTACCTCTGCATTTCCTCATTCCCACCTGCGCCAGAAACCTATGTGATACTACAGACACTGACCCAGCCCCAAAAAGATTCTACTAGTTTGGGATAGAGTTCAACTAAGTATCTGATCTCTTGCATGTTCTTCTGCTCTTGCCCTTTGAAGCCTTTGAGGGTATAAACATAAAAATCAGAATTTCTTACTTGAGTCTGAGATCCTACCAAGCCAGCCTGTGCAAAAATGTAATCTCTCTTGGCTTCTAAGCTGCACCTGGTCCTGCTTCCTTAAGCATTCATTCAGCACAAGAAAAACACTGACGAGGACAGAATATGAGACAGAGATCTTTTGCAGCAGAGGGGAATTTTACAAACATTCTGGGGAACAAAACTAAATCAGAGGCATTATAACTCTGTCAATAATGTATTATACTTGAAAGAGTCTGGTATATATATCACTTAGCAAGTTACATTCTCCCTTTTAAAGGGAGTTACTGTATGTAAAACCCTTACCTGATTTGATGGACCAGTGCTTTCAAACTAGTCAGCACCTGCTCTCAGACTTGATATACTCCTGATCTGTTTCAAGTGCAGCCAAAGGATCAAGACTTAATTAGTGGTGAAATATCTCACACTGATTAGCTCAATACCAACTCCCTGAGGGACATAGATTTGTCTCTATTTGGAATCCCCACCCCATCCTCACATGCTTGTTAGGCGTTTTGTGGGTTTTTGTCATTTGGCAGACACTTACCTGCTGCGTGTGCTGCGCTGGAACGCTCCTCTTGGTAAAGGAGTCTTAGTGTCTTTAGGAAAAGGGAAGGCATGTTGTAGCAGCTTCATTTCATACTAATGCTCTAGCTCTGCCAAACCAAACAAGGCCAGGTGACCTGCCTCTCGTGGTGCTCTGCAAACAGACACTCTTATTTCTTATTTGTTGGTCCATTGAGTTGTAAAGGAAATTCATTCTTTTTTTTTTTCTCACCAGGATAAGTCACTCAGGTGTAATACTTCATTTACAAGACTGTCCTTGGGCAGCGGCAGCAGCAGTAGTAAACATAACCATCGCTCAGGAAAAGAACCTTGCTCCCACCAAAAGCTTAAATTATAATGACATAATTTTGCAGTTATTAAGAGTAGGATTTTCACCAAAGTCTAATGGAATTAGGCGTCCCATTCCCACTGCAGTTCAAAGCCCCTGGTGAGGTTTCATTTGTTAATCTTTATTAAATGCTTTGAGATCTTAGATAGAAGGTGCAATAGAGGTGTAAAGATTGTCATCAGGGAGCAAGACCAATGGGAATTCAGCACAGAAGAGACTCCACACTTTCACTGACTGATACCCAATATCAGTGAAAACAAAGGACAAACCCAATACACTCTATAATAGCCAGACCCTGACCTCTCATTCACTTCTGGCGATAGCATTTTTTTTGTTGTCATTAAACAGTACAAAGTGAGGTAACCTGGCTGTTCCCTTAATTTTTGCAAGTCTCTATATACATCTGTCTAAATATCCAGAGGCCTAGAGTGGAAAAAGAACTAAGAACATAATTTAAGTAGTATAGTGGTTGTCAAAACTAACTTCTCCGTCTTTGCTGGGATTCTTGATAGTAGGTGGGACTTCAAACAGTTTGGCTTGGCATCATTCTCACGCAGACAACTTACTGATGGCAGTGTTTTGGGAAGGGATCTATGCTTATTATCAGGTCCATGGATGAGAGCCGGAATATTTTGACTGAATGCTCACCTTCACTTTAAAGTGAAGATAATCCTGGAAAAGAAATTATAAAAGCAAGCCACTTTCTTCCAAAGAGACATGACTCATAAGTAAATTAAAATGCTGCTGAAGTCTCGTATACAATTTGGAAGAGTATCCTGTTTAGAAACAACATAGCTCAGAGAACATTTCGTCGGCATTTCTCTCTCCCATGCTCTTGTTATTTTTAAGGACATTTACTTGATTTTCAGGTGTTAAGAGTTCATCTGCTTCTCCGGTGGATGTTGTCATAACCCTATGAGTGACATCATCATAATAATTTCCACAGTAGCCAGTTATTGTGCTTGTGTTGTTGCTCCAATGGAAGCAGTTTAGAGGGGAGTAACGGAGAAAGAGAGAATGAACAGACTGAAATGTATAGCCTACGTGCACGACTGACTTCTTTGTAGAGGACTGGAGGGAAACTTCACAAGGCAGTGGGCTTACAGCTTCTCTGTCTTTACACTGCTTCCCTGCCTCCATGGCAGCATGCTATACTTGCAAATATTCCCCTATTGGCCACTGTCCGCACAAAAGAGGGTCTCTGAGGACAGCCTTAGGAGACTGGGTGCAAAGAAGGTACTTTCCTCAATTAAAGCTGATTTACTCATCATTTCCTTAGGAGGAGATTCCCCACCAGGTTGGTTTGCGGAGATAATGCCATTGACATGGACAGTCAGGGCCGGTGCAAGGAAGTTTTGCGATACTTCCACCTTGGGGCCCCCCCCCCCCTGGGGCGCCCCCCCCCCAGCAGAGCCGTGCGGCAGCTTCCCACCCCAGCTCACCTCTGCTCCGCCTCCTCCCCGAGCACACCGCCCCCACTCTAAGTCTCCTCCCAGGCTTGTGGCGCCAAACAGCTGATTGGCGACGCAAGCCTGGGAGGCGGGAGAAGTGGAGCAGCGACAGCGTGCTCGGGGAGGGGGCATAGCAGAGGTGAGCTGGGGTGGGGAGCCCTGCGGCAGCTCCCCCCCCCCCGCCCTGAGGCACCCCCGAGGCAGCTCCCCACCCCCACCCCCAGCCCGGGGAGCCGTGCGGCACCTCCCCACCTCAACTCACCTCTGTTCCACCTCCTCCCCGAGCACGCCACCCCCGCTCTAATTCTCCTCCCAGGCTTGCGGTGCCAAACAGCTGATTGGCGCTGCAAGCCTGGGAGGCGGGAGAAGTGGAGCGGCGACCATGCGCTCAGGGAGGAACGCTGTAAAAAAAAAAATTGGGGACACCACTTTTTGGCACCCCCAAATCTTGGTGCCCTAGGCAACCGCCTAATTCACCTTAATGGTAGCACCGGCCCTGTGGACAGTAAACCTGCCTCCTCCCTACATACAGATGCTGGGTCCAAAAGAACACCAATAAAGGGGCTTCTGCAGGGTGCAGAGAAGAAATGGAGGATGTAGCAAAGGTAGCTTTCACCTTCAGTGGTCACTGTGCACCCAGCTCTTCTGGGGTGTGGCTCATAGAGAAGAAAGCAGAATAAGTATTAGCATGTACAATAGCAGAACAAAGTAGTATAGAGCAGTGAGAGAGCAATAATAAATAATAATACCTAGCTCTTATCTAGAGAATGAGAAAGCTAGAAGAGGAGGCAAAAATAGTTAAAAGTTCAAATCAAAGAAATTAGAGGTGGAAAAGACCTTCTAAATCATCCGGTTAATCCTCTCAATGCAGGACTGTTCTTTCCATAATTCAGGTGATTTTTCCAATCTTTTGTCATAAATAGGAGACTATTCTAATCTAATCAGTATCATCACTGAGAAGTGTTTCCTGGCATTTACTTAGTTTAAAAAAGTTTTCTTCTTTAATTCCATCCTACGGCATTGCTACCTATTGTGCCTTGTAAATCTGCATGTGTGAGACCTCAGATGTGGCCAGAGCGGACAGGAACTGGGTGCTGGTGGGGAAATACTGCATCCTGCCACTCATCTCTAGTCTTCTGTATTCATTTTACTTGCACTGTTTTTTTAAAAAATGGGGCCTGATTTAGAAAAATGCAGAGCACTCTCAGCACCCACCAACATCCAAGGACTGTGGGCGCTCAGCACTATTCATGTTCAGGTTCAAAATAGACAAGATTTTTACTTCCTGGCTTTAATTTTATATTTTCAGGCATCTGAATTAATGGGAGGCTAATGTGGCTAACAAGCCTGAATCCTTATGGTCATGGTTGGTGTCCATAATAAGGAGAGAGTTTTGTTAGCCATTCAGAGATCTGATCTTTCTGTAAATCTGATCAATATGTTTGACCAGCTAACGGCTAGTAGAGCTTTTTGTGTTGCAATATCAAACCCTTATGTTTTATGGGTTTATGCCTGAAAGCAGCTTTTAAAAAAAATAATTCTTGGTTGAATCTTGTCATGTGAAGTCTCAGCCTGCAAGGAATTTTCTTTAATTAAATTGGCTGTTTTAAATGGTTATGTATGCAGGCCACTTTGAAGGAGGGTGAGCTTCTTGATGATTACCTCTCTGCCCAGCCTCCCACTCTTGGCTTCTCATTGTTAATATGCTGCAATCTGTAATCCAACGGGGAGACACAGGTCAGAGATTTAGAAACATTGAGTGCAACCTTTAGGCCACTGAAGTCAATGAGGGTTTTGCCATTGATTTCAATGGAGCTAGGATGTCATCCATTGTGTTTAAAAAACTAGACATTTCTTCACTTTTTCAAGGCCATGTCTACACTAGCAAGCTTTCTAGCTCTCATGTTCACGTAAAAAAAAATCGAAACGAATGGCAGTAGCTATGTTGGTGGGAGAGTGTCTCCCACCAACATAGCGTTGTGCACGTGAGCACTTATGTCGGCAAAACTTCTGTCGCTCAGGAGCGTGGTTTTTTTTCACACCCCGGGGCGACATAAGTTTTGCCGACATAAGGGGTAGTGTAGACCTACCCTAGGGTCCTTCCTACTTTTGTCTCCACTTTAACCTCCTTTCCATGTCCTCCCATCTGCTCCTGATCAGAGAGAGTCATTAGTGATTCTCTTTTAAGGCTCAATTGTTCAAATTGCTGAGCCCCCTGAACTCCCATTTATTTCCACATCCCATTCTTATTTAGATGCCTATCGTTAGATACCCAAATTTTAAAATGCTGCTGTAATCCATTACATGGCCTGATTGTTTCTGATACCATGTTAATTCCATGATGCCCGTCTGGTCTATTTAAAAGCCCTAGACTTTGACCCAGATCACTTTTGGGAGCATCCACAACTGAAGCATATAATGGGAATTATGAATGATGAGCAATTTGCAGGATAGAAAATGCCTATAGGAAAATGTTCTTATTTATGCTACATTTGAGATCTTCTAGAAAGTGAGGGCTTGTATTCCGGAGAGCAATTCAATATTTGTGGCTTTCCCTATGACCATGAGGTTGATATTTCCCCACTGTTCTTGTACAAAAAGCATCTAGGGGTTGCTTAACATTTAAAGTAATAAAATAACTGGCCATTCACAGCCACTTCATGTCCCCAAAATTCCTATTGCCTACATGTGCCAGATAGGACACAAAGGAAGCCGGGCTGGTAAATACGGTGTGACACTCCGCACCCCATATTCACCATAGTAATAAGATTATGATATAATCATGATGCATCTTGTACAGGATATGCCATGTGAGGTGTCTATGTAAAAGTTATAGTTTTCTGAATATGATTATCTTATTTGTATGAATGCATCATTTTTGTACCTGGAGTTTTGAATATTAACTATGTATTTGTATTTCAAATGTGCTTGCACCAGGGTAAGACTCACAAAGCTTTATATACAGTCTGCCAACACACTGTGATTGGCCTATTCAAGTTGAATGGCCTATAAACAAGGACAATGGGCCATGGGGAAAGCTTATCTTCACCCAATGCCTGATGAACTGTCCTGGGGACGCTTCAGTCAGCCTATGGATAATGGCTGCCATGATTCATCGAAGTATGCAAGGGCATGTGACTAGATCACATGATACTGAACTCCACTTTGGTATCTGTATTTTTCCACAAACTGGGCTGGGAACTTGGCTTGGAGCAAAGGGTCCCCACAATATGGAAGAAGCTATAAAAGGGGGATGTGACATCACCAACTAGCCTCACTCTCCACACAAGGGAACCCCTGGAAACACCTGAGGAACAAAGACTGAACTGGGAAAAGAGCTGGTCCCAGGCAGGAAAGAAGGAAGCCTGCCTGTGTATGAATCCTTGGTGGACTGTTTATACTATCTAACAGGTTGAGACACTGCTTAATTTAAATCCTATCTAGTATATTAGGCTTAGATTGTGTTTTTTGTTTATTTGCTAAGTAATCTATGTTGATCTGTTTGCTATCACTTATAATCACTTAAAATCTGTCTTTGTGTAGTTAATAAATCTGTTTTATATTTTACCTAAAACAGTGTGGTTTGAGTGAAGTGCTTGGGGAAAAATCTCAGCTCAGGAACAAGAGTTGGTGCACGTCCACTTTCCTTTGTAGATGTGGTGGACTGGGTAATAATTTCAGACTGGTCAAGCTTTTGACCAGGGCAGGACGGTACAGCTCTGGGGTCCCAGGCTGGGATGCTAGGGGTATATTGGCTGAAGCCTCTCTATTGTTGGTTCATGCAGTGGCTGGCCAAAGCATTCATGAACACAGCTGGGTGTGGTTCCTGACTGTGGATGTTTGTGTGAGGGCAAACTTGGAGGGCATGGCAGCTTGTCACAACATCACAGTGTGAGAGGGAACCCAGATTGGTGAAACAGAGGGCTCATCAATACCCCAGTTATAGGTTGCACCCTGGGAAAATCTGTCACATATCGCTCTATTTTACTAATCCCCTTGAATGTCACAGAAAAGGACAGGCTATATCCAACATGGGTGGGTACTGGTGTGGCTTTGTTAAGGTACTGCATACATCCATAACATATTTGTGTAACAGCAGGTAAGATTTGAAATTTTACTGCACATCCAGAAGGTGCAAAACATCTCACTCAGGATCACATCATTTTTTTATTACTGTATTATGGGAGCATCTAGAGGTCTGAGCCATGACTGAGACCCCATTGTGCTAGAGGCTGGACATACACATCATAAGAGACAATCCTTGTCCTGAAGAATTTACAGTTGTTGATCAATTATATAATCAATTTCTGGACAACATTTTGGTTCATTAAAAAAATATGCTCAAGAGACCAATATCCATTGTCAGTCAGGTTTATTAATAGGGACAGGAAAAAGGTTCTGTTTGATACCAGTCTCCAAGGAGCTATCCCGTATAGCAATGGTACATTCACCTTCTGCAGAAGGTGTGCTCCCTAAGTTACACATTTCAGCTGCTATTATTAATATAATTTTACAAGTTATACATCTCTTCCCACATCACTAAAATCCAACCTATCAGTTTGTCCCAGATCCCTAACTTGTCGTTCTGTTCCTTCCTTATCTTTGTTTTGGATATTAGCAATCCAGATACTGGTCCACGAAGGTACTTCCCTCGCTTGTACTAAGACATAGAATGAATGTAACTTGATTCTGACAAGTTTCTGATCTGCTTATGCCAAATGCTTTCTTCAGCAAATGCAAGGAGTTATGGGATTCTTAGCATACAGGAACAGGATTAGGGTATAGGCCAGTTTAGGCTATATCGTTGTTACAATATTTGTGCTTAATGTTATTGGCGCTTAATAAGTACTAATATATAAATATGGTGCAGATAACAGATGTTATTAATATGATATGATAGCCAGCATATATTCATCAACACAGTCTACTAAATTATTTTTAATACAATTTCTCACCAGACATACACACAACAAAACAGGATTAAATTAACCTGTGCAAACATCAGTGGGGTACAAATACAAACACTCAGAACAAAGCCAGCCTGTGCCTTCACACCTATTTGGTGCAATGACATGTCTCTTTAAGGCTACTGTCGCTGGGACAGATGGAGCTGATACACCATGCATTAAACCCCAGTGAACTTGAAGAAGCTGATGAGCCTGTGGCGATACCAAAGAGACCTTTGAAATCTATTGTCACAACTGCCAAGCCACTTTGCTCTGACCATAGTTCATTGTAACCAATATTTATTTACCGTTTAGGCCTATTGAGCAGCAGAACTAAAACAGAGAAGCAGTAAATCCCACTACAATTTCCTCCATTATATGACTCACTTTGTTAGAACAGAACAAGGGGTTCAGCTCTGCTGGACCACATCAGGTTGGTCTGTGTGAAGTATCATTTTAGATTCAAATCCCTGCTAAACCCTCTGCTTATGCTCATGGTTAACATTATTTTTATATCTGTCTTCAGAGATGACAGACAGAAGCAGCTTGCACATAGCAGTGACGGCAGCAGCAGCTTTTAAAGGCAGACTCCATAGATTAAAGGGCGATACACTGAACATTGAAATCCCACCACCCCAGTGTCTACTGATTACATTGGGAGTAAAGCTGAATGACAAACATGTTTCCAATCTGCCTAGCCCATGCAGCGAAATGGAGCAATCTGGCCTGAAAAGGGATTTAGACTTTTGTTGTGCCTGAAGAGGGGGAAAAGCTGATCTAAATCCATCAACAATGCTTTCCCTCTTGGTGATCTTGGAGATAAGAAGCAAGAGGCTGGACACAGTTCATATCCTACTTCTCCCCATCTCCCCATGTACCCCACTCAAAGACAAAAGAAAAAATGGCCATACTCGCAGAAAGAGAGCAAATGATACCGTCTGTCATCATTCATACCATTCATATGAAACATGTTGTACAATATATGGAGTCCGTTGGACGTGTCTGCTCTAACACTTCTAAAAATGATAGTGCGCTATTCTTCCAAACCACCTAGAGAAACATACGATTCTTTCATAAATCAAAAGCATTGCCTTTAATGATATGGCCCCATAGGGTGCATGGGGTTTTATAGACAAGTAAGGTCCTTGCCCCAAGTCGCTTGCAAGCTAAATTAGATAGATATCACAGCAAAAAATGACAACAGACCGCAGTAGTTAGAGGTGGGGTACGCAAAGAGGAGAGACATCAAAAGATAAAGGGAAAGGGAATACTGCTTCATGGGGAAGGTTATTTTACAAGGGAAGCAGATCATGTGATTTGTTTGAGTCTGTGTACGTAACATGTGCCATATCATGCACGTCATTGAAAATGTCATGAAGAGCCAGCCATTAAACATCTGTATTTACCTATTGCCATGAGGACTATAACATGCAATTACAACCCATTTTATAAGATCTCTGCCAGACCCATGGAAAAAGCTAGATTCCTCCCCCCCACCCCACCCCATCCTAAAGAGATGAAAAGGTTAAAAAAATACTTTAGAAGTTTGGATGGCTGTAGGCAAATCTGCTCTTGGCTTATCATTATAGGCACTCATTTAAAAAAAATTATGTGGAAGGTCAATCCCCTTCAGAATGCAAAGAGGCTCGCTTTCTTGTGGCAGAATTGTGGATGATCCCCTATGATGGCTGTGAAGAATATCAACAAAATGGTTGCCAGAGAACAGCAGCAGCAGCAGCCACTGCCGCTTCTGTTACTCCATGGATGCCCCTTGCTACTGGCATTAGTGCAGGGCTTTCTCGTTCACAATTATTAAAACAGTCTCCAGCAATCTCTTATTCCTACCATATTTGGGAAGCAGCATTCAGATGCAGATTGCCTTAAATCCCATCAACCCATTCAACTGTTTGCGCATGAGTGTGTCTGCCTGTCCTTTCTATGTATTTATACATATATACAGTCCCCCACTCCCACCTGCACACACACACACACACTGTACCCCATCATTAAAAAATAAAGCTAAAATTGTCAGAGGAGACTGTTTATTTTCCAGGCTACTTTGTCAGTTGCTCATGTGCACGTCTTATAAATATTTCATACGAAACATTTAACATTATTCTTTCCCCAATCGGATCAGCTTTGAAATGCTCCTCAAAGTGAATTCTCCCCTAACAATGGCTTGACGCAAAAGCCTTTTTTTCTCTCTTAAGAAGAAGAGGCTGCACATGGTCTGCTGCCATAGCAGCTTGAATAGTTTTTCTTTAATGGAAAATAAAAGATACTTTACATTAATTCAGTGGGGGGATGGAAAGCTGGGCACGTATGTACCTTACGCTTCAAACATGGAGGGACATCGTACCTTGACCTTCCCTCTCTGGTCCCATGATTATTACTCAACTTGCAATAGA
Source organism: Terrapene triunguis (assembly GCF_002925995.2). Classification (NCBI taxonomy): domain Eukaryota; kingdom Metazoa; phylum Chordata; order Testudines; family Emydidae; genus Terrapene; species Terrapene triunguis. The sequence goes on along the minus strand of NW_020665057.1, from coordinate 4,641,413 downwards.
ACTGTAATGGGAAGTGACAAGTTTATGTAAATGATCCACACAAGGATTTTGCTCTTGTAAAACAGAGCAGTTACTGTGGGCTTTCTAATTATTTCATGCCTTGTGGTTCTGCGATGGGGCAAAGATGACTATACTTGAAAAGTATATTGTGATTGACAGGTCATTGTCCCCCTGGAACTCATTAAGGCCTGTGCTTTGTAAGTGGGGCGGGGGTGGGGGGAATCCCTACCAGGCAAAAATATATATATATCAGTGCCAGTAGTTCTTTTGCTTCACTTGTTGGGATTTTTGTGTTGGTGGAAAAATCAGGGTGTATCTGAAAAAAGCACTATCTGCTTTCCTACAACTGGACCAATAATCCTCTGCCTTTTGATTGTTAAACCTATATATTTAAGAGCAATATAACTGTCAGGAATATACCAACTCTTAGTTTTCAAGTCTGTTGGATGCAGATCATTTTTTATAGTGAAATATTCACTGGAGGAAGACAGAGAGAGGCTATATCACCTGCCATTGGTGAATGGCTAATATGTGATTTATGGAAGTGCTTCCCTATATGTACATATGGCTGTCCTGCTGCCAGTGGATTACCTGTTTGTAAGTTGGATGTCCAGAAAAAAATCAATTAAGGAAGAAAGGCAAGCAAAACGGCAATTTGTTAGGTGAAAGCAGATCCTCTGTCTTTTGAAACATATATCACATGCCAACTATGGGTAAGGGGAAAATCCCATTCAGTCTGCTGCCTTAATACATCCCATTGTAGAGCTGGTTTTGAATTCTGATGTTGGTTTTAGATGTAACACAGTTTAGCATAAAATCAATCCCGTGTTAACTCTAAAGTGGTTAAATTTTACGGGCTCTGAATTCATTCTTTTCCTACCTTTATGATTTGTGACTGAGGTGAGCTCTCCAGAAAGGCTTAAGGATTGGCACATGGTCCACAGCTGAATTCTCCTGTCAGTGGACATTGTCATTGGAATGACAATGTCACTTGGAAGGTGGTAAGGTGATAGGGAACAGCCAGCATGGATTTGTAAAGAACAAATCATGTCAAACCAATCTGATAGCTTTCTTCGATAGGATAACGAGTCTTGTGGATAAGGGAGAAGCTGTGGATGTGGTATACCTAGACTTTAGTAAGGCATTTGATACGGTCTCGCATGATATTCTTATCGACAAACTAGGCAAATACAATTTAGATGGGGCTACTATAAGGTGGGTGCATAACTGGCTGGATAACCGTACTCAGAGAGTTGTTATTAATGGTTCCCAATCCTGCTGGAAAGGCATAACGAGTGGGGTTCCGCAGGGGTCTGTTTTGGGACCGGCTCTGTTCAATATCTTCATTAACGACTTAGATATTGGTATAGAAAGTACGATTATTAAGTTTGCGGATGATACCAAACTGGGAGGGATTGCAACTGCTTTGGAGGACAGGGTCATAATTCAAAATGATCTGGACAAATTGGAGAAATGGTCTGAGTTAAACAGGATGAAGTTTAACAAAGACAAATGCAAAGTGCTCCACTTAGGAAGAAAAAATCAGTTTCACACATACAGAATGGGAAGAGACTGTCTAGGAAGGAGTACGGCAGAAAGGGATCTAGGGGTTATAGTGGACCACAAGCTAAATATGAGTCAACAGTGTGATGCTGTTGCAAAAAAAGCAAACGTGATTCTGGGATGTATTAACAGGTGTGTTGTGAGCAAGACACGAGAAGTCATTCTTCCGCTCTACTCTGCTCTGGTTAGGCCTCAGCTGGAGTATTGTGTCCAGTTCTGGGCACCGCATTTCAAGAAAGATGTGGAGAAATTGGAAAGGGTCCAGAGAAGAGCAACAAGAATGATTAAAGGTCTTGAGAACATGACCTATGAAGGAAGGCTGAAAGAATTGGGTTTGTTTAGTTTGGAAAAGAGAAGACTGAGAGGGGACATGATAGCAGTTTTCAGGTATCTAAAAGGGTGTCATAAGGAGGAGGGAGAAAACTTGTTCACCTTAGCCTCTGAGGATAGAACAAGAAGCAATGGGCTTAAACTGCAGCAAGGGAGGTCTAGGTTGGACATTAGGAAAAAGTTCCTAACTGTCAGGGTGGTTAAACACTGGAATAAATTGCCTAGGGAGGTTGTGGAATCTCCATCTCTGGAGATATTTAAGAGTAGGTTAGATAAATGTCTATCAGGGATGGTCTAGACAGTATTTGGTCCTGCCATGCGGGCAGGGGACTGGACTCGATGACCTCTCGAGGTCCCTTCCAGTCCTAGAATCTATGAATCTATGAATCTATTGTGGGCACTCTGGGCTGTCTTGAGTTTTGCACATTAACAATGAACATTTTGGGGCTTTCCAGATAACAGTTGGCTAGGAGGTGCTAGTTAATCTATGACCTTTCCAACTACCCATTTGTTTATGTTTGGTTGATGCAAGATTCCAGCCAGGTAACTCATGATTTATTTATCATGTTCAGGAATGGGCTGGAGGTGAAATTACAGTTACCATCAGTGATACCTAATAGCTTTGTGGGGAACTGAATAACCTAATTCATCAGTAACCCACCCAAAAAAGTCCAGGTCATGGTGTTAAATACTCAAACTAATTACCAAAATTGACTTTCCCAACTTTGGACCAAAAGCAGTGTTTCATTGACATTTACTATCATTACCATAACAGGAAGAAAGCAAATTAGAAAGAGAGAAGTAATAAAAGCAATGAAAAGAAAAAGAAGTGTCCCTGAAAGCCAATTGTTCCTTGGAGTAAAAATAAATTAATAGTGGTCTCAGCCCTGGGTTAAGGTGGGTTTTCAAATCACTGAACATTGGCCTAACCTGACTCATATTTAGGTTATGTGAAGTATCATATAAGTGTAGGTAAGATGCAACTGTGTATATTCTTATTGCACATCTTAGTTGAGTCAGGTTCACTAGAAATGACAGAATGCACTTGGCTTTCACATTCCAGAGTGAGTTTGCAATACTGGTTAGAGAACACATCATTTTACTGTAAACTGAGCAAATAAGTCTCTTACTGATTTCCAGATCAATGAACATGGGACCCCACAATGTTATTTTTCAAAGTAGAACTTCCCTTTAACCATTTGAAGCAGGAAAATCTATCTCCATCAAGCAGACTTAGTGCTGCGATTGACTTTTGTTTGTTAGTAAAGCTGTGGGAAACAGTTTTCCTATCCATCAAATATTTTCAAGAGTTTCATTTTTTCCCATCTTGAATCAAGACAAAAGTCAAAATCTTGAAAATTTAGCAAATCCAAAAAAATTTCACTTTGTGTCAATCAAAACATTTTGTTTCCATTTTAATCTTTTTTCACCTTTTTTTTAGCCTAAGTCATTTTGAATTAGAAAAACAGAATTTGTTTCAAAAAATGTCAAAATGGAACATTTCAACAATTTTCAAAACTCCCCCCCCACCGCCAGCATTTTTTGAGGTGGGAGATTTGTTGAGACTGACCCTGAAACAATTTCCATTTTGATAAATTGGTATTTTTTGAAGAAAAATATTGTAAAAAATGCCTGACCAGCTCTATTCATTAGCAGTCATTGCTATTTACTATTATTAGGTTACATAAATCCCCTTAAAGTGGCTGTTAAGCACATCCTGATTAAGCAGAGTATACCATACTCTTTGAAAATCATTATTCAGTAATCTACACATGCTGCAGAAACACCTATTGCAGTCTATATCTTCACTTTATGTAGATTTAAGCTGTGTCAATCAAAAATATTGAAGTCAATGTTCCAGTTGCAGCAGTAACTCTGACAGTAGTTACTGACTAACTCCCCATGTAGACCCTGCTAGTGTGCATTGATGTAGTCCTGCTTCAAATAGGACTATATAAATGTGCACTAAGGAACATTTAGCGCATGCCAGCAGAGTCCTCACAGGGGAGTTACAGAGCAACATAAATAGTGTGGACTCCAGGGTCATGCAGACAAGCCCAAATATTCATGGAAAGTTCGCAGGCTGGATGAAACTATTCTGTGGGCTGGATACGTTTGACACCCCTTTAGATAAGGGTACGTGTCTGGGCAAGGGGAAATGGCATTGAAGAGCGCTTACCCTCCAGCTGGAGAGTAGATATCCCAAGAAAAATAATCTTAAAATAAATCAAAGGATGAATGTAAATAATTACCAACATGGTTTGTCTTTATCCATTTCTGTCTGAATAACTTCTGAATGTGTCTTGCATCAAGTGGCAGGCCTGCCATATGAAATCAGTTTGACACCCCAACTGTTCTTTAAATCCTCCCTGGCTCCAATTCAAACTGCATCTTCAAACCAGCATGAATTTTGTTTGTGTCCATTAAATCTCCATGGATGCTTTTTCTTGAATTTTCTGGATAACTGACCTTTACAGACTGCTGTTGATGTATTTTGAGTTCAAACCTGTTTAGCTGGGTGATATGATGGAAATCACACATTACTTCTGCCCTGAGCCTTAGAACTTGTCTTTACTATCAGAGTGCACCAGTTTAACTAAATCAATCTAGTTAAATCAGTGAAAGTACCTAGTGTAGACAATGTTTGAACTCTTAATCCTTTGTTATATTGATTTAGCTTATATGGTAACTTATTGGCATGATTTTTTTTTTATTGAATCAGTTGAACTGAGGCACCTTCTAGTATAGAGAAGGCCTAATTATTAGAACTATCCATATCTCTCCGGTTTGCAAAACTGGAAATTTCACAGGAATGTCCATTCTTGCAATGCTCTGGTACACCACTTCTAGTCTTAGCCAGAACCAGGAGGTACAATCCTGTGAAAATTAAGTATGGGTTCAGTTCAGATTATCCAAACCATCCAAGTTTTCTGAGCCCTGCTCGTACAAATCTCAAGAATTTCTTTCCTAGTCCTCATACAGTCCCAGCCCTTCAAACAGCCCCCCGGTTACCCCTACATGATTGCAGGTCTTTATTTTGTAAAGGATGGCATAGTGAAGACGTGAATCATCACACCATGACTTTTTTCTTTAATATGTTAAAAACAGCAGAGACCATAGCTAAATCCCTGGATAAGAGAAGTGAGGCATGAACAGTGCTGGATTATGCTTTTGGTAACAAGAATTCAATATGGTGCACCACCCCACCCCTCCTGGTCACAGCAAAGAGCATTGACAAAGTAAAACACTGACCGTACGCATCTGGTAGGCAAACAGGACACTGGCCTGTTTTGTTGCTGACTTTTTCTCTGTAACAGCTTCAGAACTAGAGCTGACCCACTTTACTACCAGTAACATCTGCAGTTAACCCTGTCTATATGAATCTTTACTCCTCCCACACTCTACTGCTCTCTCACCTTACCCCTGTCCTGCTTTGAGACATACAGTTATTGCACAGCAAATGGTTTTTTCTTCCTGAATATGACAAGGACGGTATTAATTTGTCCCAACATTAGTCTGTTGCTTTTCTTTTCATCTTTATTACACATCTATATCTTTCTCAGAGGTCTTATTTACATAAAACAGTAAATTTGGATGCAGTTGTGCTTAATGAGTTTCAGTGTAACCACTACAGAGCAAACAGAGTACACTCACGCTTTCTATTAGGAATCATCTGACTGTGTTAAAAGAAAGAAAACTTCAGCAAACAGTGCCAGGAAACTTCTTTCCAAACTTTTTATTACTATAAAGAACAGTCATAAATTGTGAGTTGGGACTAGATGTTGCCCTGGCTTAAAGCAGAAACAGTAGTGGCATAAAACCCTGGCTCTGCTCATCTTTCATATTTTAGGATCACTGGCTCCTTCCTGCACCTAAAAAGCCTTTGCTGAGAATGGTATAATAAAGTAGGCCAAATTCTGGTCCCAGTCACACCCACGCAAACCCACTGAAGTTAACGGGTTATACAGATATGTGAGATTTTGGCCGTGAGTGGCTTTTTTTTATTATTATTACAATTCAGTTATCAAACTCTCAGAGATTAGACCGAAATTCTGCCCTTGGATTTATGTATTTAACTTCTATGTATTTTCTATGGAAAATCTGTCCACATATCAGAGTGCTGAATATAGCCCATTATCTCAAACTTTATTCAGTTCAGTTATAAATGACTCATGGGCAAGCCCTTATTACTGAGCGATGCTTCCTTGGCTTCAATGTAAAAGGCTGGATAGTCATTTTGAAGATGTTGCTGTGCGTCACTTCACTCACTCACTTTCTTCTACTGTGAAAAATCAAAACTCAAAGCAACATACGTGAAGAATATTCCTACCCTTCACTCATGAACTTCATTCTATTGGTCTTTGTGACAGACTGACAATATCCTGAACAAACCTTATGGAATTAAGATAAAATTTATTTAACTCAGTTAAACCGTATTGAATTAGCATTAATGCCTCTGGAGTACTATGTATTAAAAATATAATTGTGTATGTTTCATTGTGACATTGTATGTACCTTCTCTAGTAGGAGGAGATGCTAAAATACTCCTGCTGGAATTCTGCGCCGCTGTGCAATGCAGAATTTGCTCAAAATTAATGTTCCCCGCAGAATTTTATTTTTTCCACACAGAATTTGTGGTTTCTACCAAAATGTTTCCTTTAGCAGGAAATTACTTCAGAGACTGTTGCTATACTTATTTTCCCAAAAATAAGAGAACACTCCAATTGCAATTCAACAATAAATTCTGCTTTGTAGTTGTTTTTAACAAGAAAACAAATGTAACAGTGCTGCTACCCTACCTTAAGACAGACTGCTAAGGTGAATGAGGCACACACATAGAATACCCATACATATTCCAACTCCTAATAGGAAATGTTCTATTTGAATGACTTCTATTAACAAGAAAACTAGGGTAGATCATCTTGAATTCTGATTTTACTTGTGGCGCATTCTGCTCCAAAACATACATATCACCTTTAATAAACTATGAAGTCAAACAATTGGGAGCATCCCATCTCCTGGAATGTGCAGTACTGGAAATTTGACCAGAGCACTGGGTATGTAAGACAGGCTTGGGAGAAGAATACGTTTCTAGTATGGAAGCAAAAATTGACACAGGATCATCTGGTGGGAGACAGCAGAGTGAATGCATTTGGGACACACCTGTAGCAGGATCATAGAGTAGGTCTTGGCAGGACCCATACTGAGGAGATTTCTATTACCTTTGTTATTTATTGTGATGGGACACCCTCTGCTCCAGTCTTGTTTGCTCTCACACAGACCGCCCAGAGACCTTCCTTTTGTAGACACCACCATGTAGTTTATTTACAGTGCTTCACCTCCCCACCTTTTACATACTCATGCAGTCGTACTATTTACAGACTCATTCAGTTTAATTACCCCTGCTCCATAGGGGTGGAAAAGGTCTCTCTACACAAAGGGTACGTTTATACTTACCTCCGGGTTCGGAGGTAAGCAATCGATCTTCTGGGATCGATTTATCACGTCTTGTCTAGACGCGATAAATCGATCCCGGATCGATCCCGGAAGTGCTCGCCATCGACGCTGGTACTCCTGCTCCGCGAGAGAAGTAGGCGGAGTCAACGGGGGAGCCTGCCTGCCGCGTGTGGACCTTTGGTAAGTACCTTTAAGTTCGAACTAAGATACTTCGACTTCAGCTACGTTATTCACATAGTTGAAGTTGCGTATCTTAGTTCAAACTGGGGGGTTAGTGTGGACCAGCCCAAAGAGCTCCCTTTATCAGGTCCACCTCGCCTTTTCTCTCTCTCTCTCGTCTGTGTCCCCCAGACACACACACACATTTGGTTCCCGTGCTCTTTTATCCAGTCTCCTTGTTAATGGGCTAGTTAGCTCATTAGCTATCCATCCCCAATCTGACTTGATAATCAGGAACTCTTCTACTTATTCAGGCCCTCCCCATGGGCCTAATTGGTTAAACAGTGACTAGAGTGTTGGTTCAGTGGCTGATTTCCAGCGCACTGTCACATTTATTCTACTTATTTTGCTGTCGTTTTATAAAAATTATCCTTTGAGGAATAGGCCTTATTGGCCACAAGTAAATTCTCTTTTAGTGAATCATTTCTCACTGGCTCAGATTGTAACACACTTTGTGAGTGTGAGGAACGCTAATCATGCTCCGCCCTTGATACAATATAAACATCATTGTAAAAAGACATTGTTATAAGATATCAGATGGACAGGACTTCAAATAGGTCTGTTTTAAGAGATTGATTAGAAATCTAGTTAAAGGAAGAGATTTGGCCCTGTCCAGGTGATTCTGCATATTCCTATTGGATGAGGAGTAGGAGATGATGGCAGTAAACATACAGATACATTTTGACTGTGAGGACTTCTGGAAAGGTCTCTTAAATTTTCTTAAGTATACAAGGCATGGGAGATGGTGAAAGAACAAAAAACTTGAATTGGGGAAGAAAAAAACATGAGTGGCTGTCAGAAAAACAGGGAAAGGAAGCAAGTGCTGAGCAAAGGATTAGTGAAAAACAGATATGAAGGGCTGCAGGGAGCAGATGGTGTCTTTAAATAAGAAGGTAAAGTAGAATAGGGAATAAGTCTATAGAAAAGTATGCTGACAGCAAGGAAGGAGGGTTAAAAATAGTATAAGAAGGAAATTCAAAGGGCTGAATTCTCATTACACTAAACAAACATCAGTTTTAAGGCCCCCTTCCATTGCCAGAGCAAAGAAAATGGGACTCAGTGTAACTGAGAATCAGGCCCAAAAGCTTCGGAGGTTTGGCCTGGATAAGACCCCCAAGAAAGGCTGAATGTTTAACCACAGCATGGCTGAACTATCTGAGCCTTCTGGGTCAGCAAAACTAGGATAGAAATATTGTGAAGATATCCCTCCCATGCTATTTCAGTCCCAGACAAAATCCCAAAGTGCAGAGAGACACAAAAGTGAAATTCATGGTAATTATTAATTAACAATAGTAATTCTTTTGAACCTGCGGGAAGATTCATTTTGAGTTATGATTGATGGCTCACAAAGTGAAGTAGGGGTATGGTTCTCATTTTATATTTTATTATTTAGTACATCCTTAATCTAAAAAAAGTAGATGATAAGAAAAGGAGATCCCCTCAGTTCTTTTACATGACCTGTGCTCCTCTAGGGCTACATCTACACTTGCAGCTGGGGGTGTGATTCCCAGCTATGTAGACATACTTGTGCTCACTGTCATCGAGCTAGCATACCAAAAACAGCAGTGTAGACACAGTAGAACGGGCAGAGGAGAATAGTGACATGGGCTAGCTACCCCGAGAACAAACCCACCCAGACCCCCAGGAGTATGTATTCAGGGCTGCTAGACTGCGCTGCCGCTGCCCATGCTACCGTGGCTACACTACTATTTTTAGCATGCTGGCTCTGAGAGCTAGCACAAGTAGGTCTCCACGAGCTGGGAATCACACAACCTTAACTACAAGTGTACATGTAGCCTAATTTTTCATTCAAATACTGTTCTAGTTCCAGAGCAGAGCCCACGTCTTTATGTGCTACGTAAATCACCTTGCTGTGTAAATCACCGATGGCACCACATGCAAATATTAAGTAACAGCAATAGTCAGAACTCCTGAGCTGCAGAACATTTTCTGGCATGGAAAGAGTTATGGATCAGGACTATGCAGACTCTGCATAGCTCTACTTTCAGAGACATTCCAATTTAGATGCCTGAAACTCGGCACTCCTCAGTCAGATGAATGAATGAAAATGAAAGGGAAAGAAAAGCAAATTCATTGTGAAGTATTCCTTAGCCTTGTCTTGTAATTGTGCTGCCCTACAGACCTTGGGTATAATTTTCCAAAGTGCCTAAGTGACATAGGAGCCTAAGTTCCATATTCACAAGTGACTTAGGAGCCTAAGTGCCACTGACTTCCAATGAACTCCCAACTACCTAAGGGCTTTTCTACATGAACCATTAGACCGCAGCAAACTGAGGTGTGAATCCATCCCGCACAAGCCTGCTGCAGTCTAATTGTCCATGTATTCCCTGCTGATATGCGTTAACATTTCATTAGAGCGCTTTGAGCTAATTCTGTTGCAAAGAGAACTAGCTCAAAGTGATCTAACAAACTGGTAATGTGCATCAGCAGGGTGCATGTGAACAGCTAGACTGTGCGGGGCAGATTCACACCCCAGCTTGCTGCAGTCTAATTGTTTGAGTAGACAAGCCCTAAGTCACTTTTAACAATGGGACTTGAAATCCTGACTCCACTGATGTCAGAGTTTTTGCCATTGACTTTAACAGAGCCAAAATTTCACTCCTAGGCACCTAAGTCACTTAGGCACTTTTGAAAATGCATCTCCAGTGGCTAACACTATTTTCATCCCTTTCCTCTGCAGGGAAGATCTGATTCAAATCCCATTGAAGCCAATGGGAGCTTTCCATTGATGTCAAAGAATTATGGATCAGGACTTTAGTGACCTCCTCACCTCCTGAACCTCTTCCTTCACAGTTAGCAGTTGCCACCCTCACCTGTTTTCTTTAGCTGATGGTTGTGTTAGCTTCCTTTTATTTCAGGCCTGGCAGCAGTGAGGACAGCCAGGTGTGGGGAGAAAGGTGAGTGGCACAAACTTCAAGTAGGAGTCATGGTACATGTGCTATCAGAGAGCAACCACTGTCTCTAAAACATAGAAGTAGCTGCAGGTGTGGGTCTGGGTTTCTATCTGAACTTTTCCAAGTTCAGGGGTGGTCAGATCCAGGAGTTCCATTTGGATGTATGTCAACATTAAAAAAAAAAAAAAGAAGTCTGGGTTTGGAAGGACTTCAAAACGCATTGTGTCTTGAATTGTATTGGGCACCATTTCGGTATACAAACTAGGCTGTCCATGAGTTCTCAGTTCATGTCCAATATAGCAAGGAGGGAAAACAGCCAAAACCAAATGCATCATTGTCATCTACTTGTGTTCTCCCAGCATGATAGAACTGACCTGTAATTAATGTGTCTTCCAACCCCTCAGTGTCTTGTCTTGTGCAGTTTCGTTTTATGCAGTTCTATCCCATACAAAACACTTAATTAAAAGATAGTTAAGGTGAAAAGAGTGTTATATTATACAGCCACAAAACCAACCAAGTAGTTCTCAACCTCCCTATGACACACATACTAATCCCTCCACCACCTTATTATTATTAGGAAGTTAGTTGTCTAGCCACTTCCTCACTGCCACATGAGAATTGATCATTTGGCATCACCCCAAACACTTTCAGGTACTACCATACGCAGGCACAATTGTGCCCTTAATTATTATTGAGAGGCGAAAAGACGCATCAATATGTCAATAATAGGTCAGCTCTAAGGTACTGGGAAAGCCAGAACAAATGATGATAATGCAGATGCATTTGGATTTAGTTAAAAGAACAGGAGTACTTGTGGCACCTTAGAGACTAGGTGCCACAAGTACTCCTGTTCTTTTTGCGGATACAGACTAACACGGCTGCTACTCTGAAACCTTGGATTTAGTTGTTTCTTAGCATTTTAAAAGCCCAGTTAAAAAGGCAAGAGCTTATGAAAATCCTGGTTTGTATAATAAAATGGTACATGATGCAATATCAGTAGAAGCACATTTTTCACTCTGGAATTGGCTGCTCCAAAAGCAAACTCTATTAAAGGAGATACATTTAGATAGAAAACTCCTAGATCTGGGGAAATGAGCTTGACCATCTAACTCCTCTAGTTTTCACCACCTATGCAAATAGCTGTTACGTTGATCTGCTCTGCAGAGTTTACATCTGCCTGTCTCTCTAAAAGTCTGGGAATTTCCTGCAAAGCATTGAACATGCTTGAGGCATCTAGTTTTTTATTTGCCAAAAAAGGTGTATTGTTGGCTTCTTTCCACAATTACTTAATTCAGGGACTATGAAAAGGATGAAAATGGAAAGCACCTTTCAGTTACTAAATGCCACTTACATGATTCTGAATCTGGATAAATTAAGTCACAAAAGTCACCACAAAAATCAAACCCTAAAGTAAGTCACAGCGGTTTCCAGTTGCCCAGCTGAAAGCACCATTAAAAAGCTGTAACCAAGGCAGAACAATGTAGCACAGTGGTTAGAGCAGAGGAGTCAAAGTAAAGACTACCGGGTTCTGTTCCTGTATTGAGTGATTTGGGGCAAATAAAGTAACTACTCTGTGCCTCAGTTTACCCATCATTAAAATGGGGCTGATGTTGCTTACCTACGTCATGGTTGTGGTGAGGCTGAATTTATTCATACTCAGTGTTGCCAACTCTCATGATTTTACTATAAGTCTCTTGATATTTGGTGTTTTTCTTATTGCCCCAACTCCTGGAGTCATGAGGACCTCAGCTTTCATTTAAAAAAAAGACCTCTCACTCTCTCTCACTCTCTCTCTTGGTTGTGGAAAAGAGTGAACATATAACCCCTTAAATGCTCAAACACAAAGAGGCAAATAAAAACAACCCAGCATTTATTATTTTACAAACCTCATGATCTGCAAGCCAATCTCATGATGTTTTTAGAGTCTGACTCATGATTTTGAATGCTTGGGGTTGGTAATACTGAAAATTTGTAAAGCACTTTTGAGATCCTTAGTATAAAATATTATTATGAAACCAGGCCAAGGTTTTCAAGAGTGACTACTGATTTTGGTTGCCTCCATTTTTTGGTGCCCAGCTTGAAACACCTGACAGGGACCTGAGTTTCAGAGGAGGGGCACTCAGCACTTCTGAAAACCAGGCTGCTTTAAGGTGTCTCACATTGTGCATCCAAAAGTTGAGGTGCCCACCCTATCCCAATGATTTTGGAAAACCTTGGCCCCAATCCAGAATCATTCTTTCACTAGTGTGAAACCAGATAGTCCTGCAAAATGGAGCTAGTGCAAACCTCGGGCCATCAAAGTAACCGAAAACCTCCAGTATTCCCCTAGACTCACCCTTGTCCAGGCAGACCAACAACAAAAGCCTTTGTGCCCTCAAGAACTTTTTCCTGACGTCTGACTTCGCTGACCATTCTGGCCTCCCTTAATGAGCTGTAGGATTATGCCCCAATTGTTTTGTTAGAGTGGCTGGCTTTCCTGGGCCATTGAGTCGAGTTTTGGTCTACTGACTGTTTAGATTTTATGTATCGTCCTAGATGCCTGGATTTGGGTACTTCAGAAAATAACAACATATATACATAAATTGAGAATAAATTGACCTCACCAATTCAGCAAGTACTGAAAAGACAACGCAGCCATTGGAACACAGAATGAGGAAAGGAATAAAGAGATTGGAGACTGGAACTTGTCTTAAGCCTCCTGTCTACTCCGTTTAAATGTCTATCTTGTTCCAAGGATGATTTGCAGCTATGTGGCATTCAGTTATCACTTCCTGGACTCGACACATATTGAGAATCCACCTACCTACACTGAGCTATGTAAAAGCCAGATATCAATTTGACATAAATTAACATAAAATTTACATAACCATGACTTATTAGAAAAAAGTTTTCTTTAATTGCCATTCAAGGGAAATTTAACCCATCCCTTTCAACCAATTCCCCATGGCAACTTCAGAGGCACATCCCTATCTCTTTCTCTGGGGGCCTAAGGATGCCTCTTTTCCTCTGTGGTTCCTCATCACTCCCTCCTTTATAGTTATTCCATTCTCTCTTTGACTCCATTTCTCTCCTCTTCCCCATCTCTTTCTATTCCTCCTTACCCAAGTCCTGATACATCACTTGCACGGAGCAATGGAGCTTAGTTAGCTGACCCAGCTGTTACAACAGCTACTTGCTGCTGCATTGCTGTTGGGCTGGCAAAACAGTTTTACAGTCAGATTTCTTTTTTTAAATGGCAGCTCTTTGAAATGTGCTCAGAGATGCAGAATATTAGAAACCCCTGCTGAAATGGATAGGAGGCAGGTGAGAAATTCAAAAGTGCATGATACATGCAATTTATCACCAGGCTCCAGAATTTATCACACAGTTATCACTATATATATATATAGTATAAGTATATTCTTATTTAAAACAATATCTAATTACCTATAGCTAATCATGACTGCAGTTTTCCTTGGTGTATTGTACTTGTAAAATTAAAAAGAGCACTGATGAGGAGATATCTAGACTGAGTGTTAAATAGCAAAGGAGAGAAAAAAATTCCCACACTTTCTGCAAATAGACAAATGTTGCTGAGCTGATTAGGACACGTCTAACTCCAAACCTTAATATAAGATGTATTTACGTGGGAGTGAAAGAGGGCTAGAGGTTACCATTATACAAACAAGTACTAAAATATTACAATTTTAATGCAAAATTATGGAAGTTTTTCTTAAATATCTACTACAAAATTACTACTGTCATTGTCTTGATTTTCATACAGTAAGCTGATGTGCAATGTGTTTTTTTATTTCAATCTTCCCTCTTAGGCTTAGCCACAAAACTCAACCACATACTTATTCAGCAAATTAACTAATTTAACTTCTTCACAAAGAAAAGCTCAGATCTTCATAGGTTTTGGCAGAAAAGACTGGAATTATGATGTCAGAGTGACGCCATATCTATGGTTCAACCACAACCATGGTTCAAAGAAACATGGATTCAAAGAAGGCCATAGCCCACACTGGACAAATGCTGAACTCATTTACACTGTTGTAGAGTAACTTAATTGACTTCAGTGGAGTTACTCTGGATTTGCACTGGTGTAACTGTGATCATAATTCATGCACACCATGTGGTAGATTACAAATATCCCTATATGGAAAGTTTCTGTTCACCATAATCAACCCTTTGGGCCAAAAGTCTTCCCTCTTTCACTCCCACGTAAATACATTAAATTCATGACTAACTTATAAGAGAATATAGGGAACATGTAGATTCTTTTTAAAGAAGTGGCATGACATTACTAACATATAAACTTCAGAAAAGGATAAAGAGATTTTGCATCTTTCCCAGTTTGACACTGTATTTCGAAAAGCCATATTTAAGCAGTAACAAATTGAGTGGCAGGACATTTGCTGGGGTTTAATGATTGTCCAGAAGAGATGGTGGCCCAAGGCAGTGCTTATGACCATTAACGCCATACAATTATTAATCCGTAGGAATTACATATAGTTAAGAATATTATTGCTATTCTTACCTGTCCCCATCCCCCCAAAAAAACAAAATTTGTTAAAAACCAGTTAAAGTTGCTCAAGTGCAAATACCACACAACCATAAAAATTATGAGCCAGGATATCACTAGCTAATCCTTCACCGAAATTCTTACAATTCACTGCAACCATGATTGTGCCTTCTTCACATTACTTCACCCACCTCTACCACCCAGGTCATAAATGGCTCCTCCCTCCACCCCTACAGGAAGATGGAGAGAGGTAGTCTCTTAGGTAGAAAGGTCCAAAAGAGTTATAGGCCGCCAGACGGATCATGGAGCACTGGTTGAATATTCACAGGGTGAGACCACTTATTAACCACGCAGGCTCTCATGTCTTGCACTGGCTTCCAATTCTAAATGGTTTTAAGATGTAGCCCCTAGTAGAGCACACATTATAGTAATTTAGTCTTAAGGTGACAACGCAAATATATGAATTACCGTGGTGATGTCTGCTTTGGAAAGAAAAGGCTGCAACCTGCTCACCAGATGCAAATGTTAGAAGGTCATATTGGCTACTGATGAAAGATGGCCACCCAGCAATAACTGGGAATCTAACTAGACTGCCACCAGCCAGGCGGGTGGGGAGCCATCTTCAACTGGTGGAACAGATGTAATTTTTGCCATATGTTCCAGTTGTTATTTCTGAACCACCAATATCACCTCTGTCTTCTCTGGACTGTACCTAAGCCATTTGATGGTGTCAAGTTTGCAAATTAATTCCAGTTCTGCAGTTTCTCATTGAAGTCTGTTTTTGAAGTTTTTTTGTTGAAGAATGGTGACTTTTAAGTCTGTTATTGAGTGTCCAGGGAGATTGAAGTGCTCTCCTACTGGTTTTTGAATGTTACAATTCTTGATGTCTGATTTGCATCCATTCTTTTGCATAGAGACTGTCCGGTTTGGCCAATGAACATGGCAGTGGGGCACTGCTGCCATGTACATTGGACAAACCAGACAGTCTCTATGCAAAAGAATAAATGGACACAAATCAGACATCAAGAACTGTAACATGTAGGAGAGCACTTCAATCTCCCTGGACACTCAATAACAGACTTAAAAGTCACCATTCTTCAACAAAAAACCTTCAAAAACAGACTTCAACGAGAAACTGGAATTAATGTGCAAACTTGACACCATCAAATTAGGCCTGAATAAAGACTGTGAGTGGCTGGGTCACTACAAAATTTGGTTTCCCTCTGTTGATACTCACACCCTTTTGTCAACTGTTGGGAATGGGCCACATCCACCATGATTGAATTGGCCTCGTTAGCATTGACCCCCCCTTGGTAAGGCAACTCCCATCTTTTCATGTGCTGTATATTTATACCTGCTGTGACAAAGTTCCTCCTCTATCTTGGTGGGTCCTGCGCTTATTGGCGGATTTTCTTGCCTCAGAGATTCACCATGTGGGTTGGGGAACAGCCCAGAGACCTTCCCCTCTGGAAGAACCCACAGTCCAGGTCAATTGGGAGGTTTGGGGGGAACCCGGGCCCGCCCTCTACTCCGGGTTCCAGCCCAGGGCCCTGTGGACTGCAGCTGTCTATAGTGCCTCCTGTAACAGCTGCATGACAGCTACGAATCCCTGGGCTACTTCCCCATGGCCTCCTCCAAACACCTTCCTTATTCTCACCACAGGACCTTCCTCCTGGTGTCTGATAACGCTTGTGCTCCTCAGTGCTCCAGCAGCACACCCTCTCACTGTCAGCTCCTTGCGCCTCTTGCTCCCAACTCCTCACACTTGCACCACAAACTGAAGTGAGCTCCTTTTAAAATCCAGGTGCCCTGATTAGCCTGCCTTAATTGATTCTAGCAGCTTCTTCTTAATTGGCTCCAGGTGACCTAATTAGCCTGCCTGCCTTAACTGGTTCTAGCAGGTTCCTGATTACTCTAGTGCAGCCCCTGCTCTGGTCACTCAGGAACAGAAAACTACTCATCCAGTGACCAGTATTTGCCCTCTACCAGACTCCTGTACCCCACTGGTCTGGGTCTGTCACAGTAACTAAGAATCCCATTAGTCTTTTTGGCCACTGCGTTGCACTGGAGCTCATGTTCAGCTGATTATCACCATGACCCCCAACAGGGCCAGCCCACAACATTTTGGCACCTGAGGCAGGGAGCTCAAAAGATGCCCCCATGTCCCCTCGCTTGGGCCAAAACTTTGAAAGGTCTCAATTCTGCCTTCTTCCTGTTCTACTCCTCTCATGGTACTGCTCTGCTACCTACCCCAATAAAGGAGAACTAACAACTTAAAATGCCTTGTTCAAAAATTTTAAGTAACACTTAACTTTCAAACGCCTGAACAGCAAATGTCACTTTTCTTGTCTGCATAGTAAACACTGGCATTTTTATCTGCTTGAATAATCAAAGTGGTGCTTTCCGTGCCTTCTTTGTTGCAAAGATTTGAACTGCTTCCTGAAGGTCCACAGTCTGAGCCAGCTCATGCTCTATTGAGATAGTTGCAAGGCTGACCAGCCTCTCCTGTGTCATTGTGGAGTATAGGTGTGTTTTTATTACCTTCAGCTTGGAGAAGCTGCGTTCTCCACTGGCAACTGTTAAAAGAAGTGTTAGACATATGCGCAGAGCAACAAAAGCATTTGGAAAGAGGGTGGTCATCTTATTTGTGCACATATATTCCAGAACAGCCTTTGGAGTTAATCCTGCTGAAATGTATCTTGAAAGGGCTTTCAGTTCATCACCTAAATCACTCGCATCAATATCGTGCATGTCATCATGTGTCAACACTGTCTCTAGTGCCCTGCATTGCTGGTGTAGGTCTTCTTCAGGTATAGTGAGGAGTTTTGGAATATCATACAACATCCCAAATATACTTCTTTGTTCCTTGAGCTGCATGAAACGTTCTTCAACTGACTGTATTGCACAATCTAGCACCTGGTTAAAGAATTCAACTTTGAATTGTTGTTTGGGGTCTCTTATGGGATTATCCCGTGCCTTATAATCAAAATGTCTTCTTCTTCAGTGACTCTTGTACTCTTGAATGGGTTGGAAAATAGCTTCAATGTGAAGTTCTTCTGCCAACTTCTGTGCACTCTTCAGAACGTTTTGAAATCCCTCATCTGACCAATAAGACTGTAGGTACGACTTTGCTTTGTCCAGTTGTGCCATTGCTCCAGATATATCAAGGTCAACACCTTGGAGTCTCTTACTTACAACATTTATTTCAAACAGTATGTCATGCCACAACACTAAGCCACACAGAAATTTGAAGTTATGTATGTTTCAGGTGATTCCATTTCCCTCTGCCACTGTTCTCCCACGAACAGTTCCTGTCATAGCGTTATCCTCCATAATGTCAACTATGGCATCATCTATCTTCCCAGTTTGGTGTTTGATAGGCTTTATCGCCTCCACTCAAGTTTCCCATCATGTGGCACTCAGTGGTTTCAGTGTCAGAGAGGTTGTTCCCAGATGTTGCTTCAAAATTTGCCATCGATGAGTTGATGCAGAGAAAAATATATAAACGCTTTGAATTACATTAAACAATTGAACAGCCTCACTAGAAGCTGATGCTGCATCACTGACCACCAAGTTCAATGAATGAGAACTGCATGGGACAAAAAAAGCTTGAGGGTTTAACTCTCAGATCCGTGTCTGCACTCCTCTGTTCTTTCCTCTCATGTTGGCACCATTATCGTAGCCCTGACCTCTAAAGTCAGCTATTGCAATTCCCGTATCTTCCAGCTTTTTAAGAAGCACATCTGTCATACCAGCTCCTGTAGTATCATCAATGTCAATAAATTCTATAAAAATGCTCTCTGACAGTCACCACTGCAGGGACATCTTCACTAGGTTCTGTTGTTGTTACAAAACGCACCATTAAAGTCATTTGTTCCGTATGGCTGATGTCAGAATACAGAGTAATATCTTGCTGACTTCAGATCTGCCACAATCTTCTGTTTGACTTTTGTTGCCAGTAACTGTCTGATCTCATTTTGAATTGTTTTTCTAAGGTAGTGGTGTGTGTACATTTCTTGGGTGGTGACTCTCCTTAGATGCTCCTGGAGTACAGCATCAAACTCAGCCATCAGCTCCACAATTTTAAGGAAGTTTCCATTGTTTGGCACATGCAGCTGATCTGAAGTGCCACGCAGTGCAAGGTTTTGGGTAGCAAGCATTCTCACAATGGCAATGAGCCTTTTCAGAACATTTTGCCAGTAAAGAGACTCTGATGCAATCTTCTCTTGATGCTGATCATCTATGGTGGCCTTTAACCTTAGTTTCATCTCAAGCTCTTTCCACCTATGGAATGCTCTCTGGAGATTTGCTGCCTTCTCATGGTATGCCAGATTTCTAGCCAGATTTTTCAAGTTCTTTATTCCTGTAGAACCCAATGTGGCTGGAACATTAGACTGGAAAAGTTTGCAACAAAAACAGTATGCAGCATTCTGGGTTTTTGAGTACATAAGCCATGGCCTCTCCACTTTGTCACCATTGGGGATTTCACGCCAGTAATATATTGGATGGAAACTTCTATTTTCATTGTCTTTGAGGAACATGAAGCTTTTCACTTGATGAGGCCCATGCAGTACAAGGAAGTCCCTCAGGCTACTGCTCAAGTTGGTCCACAGTCCTGGATCATCTCGAGTTATGGGACTAAACTCATCAGCAGCTGTTTCTTGCGCCTCCACCACACTCTTCTCTGATCTACACTTTTCTTCAGGAATGTTCATGGTTACATCCATTTGAGATGGAGATGTGGATTCTGCAGTAGCTGACAGGTCACCTGCACTCTAACTAACTGGAAGATCAGGCATCTCCTCACCACTCACATCCTCACTGGGGCTGGAAAGCTCACCATGAACATTTGTGTCTATGTATCTCAGGAGAGCTCCTTCCTGCTTAGATAGAAAAGCTTCCTTTGCTTTTTTTCTTTTTCTGAATGCTGCCCCAGAGGGGCGTTTTCTTCTTTCACTCATGACTGCTGTTCTGTGCCAGCTATAATGACTCTCAGCACTCAATTGAAGGGGACAAATAAGCAGGCTGGTAGCAGGGCCTGAGTGAGGGAAGATATCAGCATCTTAAGGGCCTAACTGGCTCCTACTTCTTCAGTTGACTGCCTCTTCTCCTCAAGTGGGTTCAGGGAAGTAGCAGGAAACAGGAAGCTCCCTGAGAAGCTGGTGTTAATCAGTCCAGGCTCCTGGAGGTGCTAGAAAGGTACATAAGAGGCTCCTCCTCCTCTCTCTCTCCCTCCCTCCCTGCAGCTCCTGCTGCTTTCTGTTATTCCCTCTCACCTTTTCTCATGCCTGCCTGTTATGTCTCATAGAATAGCAGGGTTGGAAGGGACCTCAGGAGATCATCTAGTCCAACCCCCTGCTCAAAGCAGGACCAATACCCAATTAAATCATCCAACAGATTTTTGCCTCATATCCCTAAATGGCCCCCTCAAGGATTGAACTCACAATGCTGGGTTTAGCAGGCCAATGCTCAAACCACTGAGCCATCCCTCCCCCCACTCTCTTGTGCCCTCCTTCCTCCAGCACAGCACTCCACCATCTCTGTGCATCTAGAGCACAGAGAATACATATGCCCCAGCAGCAGACACAATTTTCTACACTCTGGGTCCTAGTGCCCCCCCCCCCCCGTCTGGCACCTGAGGCGACCGCTTCAGTTCGCTTCATGGTAAGGCCAGCCCTGACCTCCAAGTCTTTTTCAGAGTCACTGCTTCTCAGGATAGAGTCCCCCATTCTATAAGTATGGCCTCCATTGTTTATTCCTAGATGTATACATTTACTTTTGGCTGTATTAAATGTGTGTTATTTCCCTGCACACAGATTATAAAGCTATCCAGATGGTTCCAGATCAGTGACCTGTATTCTTCATTATTTACCACTCCCCCAATTTTTGTGTCATCTGTAAACTGTATCAGTGATGATTTTGTGTTTGGTTTTTTTCTAGGTCACTGACCAAAGTATTAAATAGTACATGGTGAAGAAGGAATTCCTGAAGGACCCCACAAGAAGCACACCCCCTTGATGATTCCCCATTTTTCAGTTACATTTTGAGACCTGTCAGTTCACCAGTTTTGAATCCATTTAATGTGTGCCATATTAATTTTGTATTGTTCTAGTTTTTTAATCAAGTTGTTGTGTGGCACCAAGTGACTGGAGTGGCCTGTGCTGGTCCTGACCATTGATTTCCAGGGCTTCAATCCAGTCAGAACTGGACTGCATCATCTCTACTAGTTGCCCTATCCCCGGCCAGTTAGGATGTGATTCCCTTCCCGGCCTCCTGCTCTTCTCTTTGTCCTTCCTGACCTTCTGGGTTACCTCATGATCCAGGCTATGCAACACACATCCCCCTGCACCAGATGGCTGCAACAGGTCTGTTAGACCATCCTGCTGCCTCATTGGGTCTCAGTCCCAGCCCTGCCGCTGGCCAGCCACATGCCCTAGATAATCAAGCAGGTTTTGGTCATTTCCAGACTGCTGCTTATGATCCATGTGCTTTGCATGCTCTAAACTCCCATTGTACCTGACTTAGTATCTGATCCTAAGTAGTTCCAACTATATTTCACTTAAATAAAAACTAACTAAAACCAAAATCCACACACTTGAATCAGCGGCAAAGCCCTTGAAGATGTTGTTTTGAACATAAGAATGGCCCTACTGGATCAGACCAAAGGTCCATCTAGTCCAGTATCCTATCTTCCGACAGTGGCCAGTGCCAGGTGCCCTAGAGGGAATGAACAGAACAGGTAGTCATCAAGTGATCCATCCCCTGTCGGTCATTCCCAGCTTCTGGCAAACAGAGGCTAGGGACACCATTCCTGCCCATCCAGGCTAATAGCCATTGATGGACCTATCCTCCATGAATTTATCTTGTTCTTTTTTGAATGCTGTTATGGTCTTGGCCTTCACAAAATCCTCTGGCATGGTGTTCCACAGGTTGACTGTGCATTGTATGAAGAAATACTTCCTTTTATTTGTTTTAAACCTGCTGCCTATTCATTTCATTTGGTGACCCCTAGTTCTTGTGTTATGAGAAGTAGTAAACAACACTTCCTTATCTACTTTCTCTACACCAGTCATGATTGTATAGACCTCAATCATATCTCCCCTTAGCCATCTCTTTTCCAAGCTGAAAAGTCCCAGTCGTATTAATCTCTCCCTTTCTTAATTATTCCCAGCATTCTGTTCGCTTTTTTGACTGCCGCTGCACATTGAGTAACCCTAATTTAGACCCCATCATTTTATATGTATAGTTGGGATTATGCTTTCCAATGTGCATTACTTTGCATTTATTAACATTAAATTTCATCTGCCATTTTGTTGCCCAGTCACCCGGTTTTGAGAGATCTTTTTGTAGCTCTTCACAGTCTGCCTGGGTCTTAACTATCTTTAGTAATTTTGTATCATCTGCAAATTTTGCCACCTCGCTGTTTACCCCTTTTTCCAGATCATTTATGAATATGTTGAATAGGACTGGTCCCAGAACAGACCCCTGGGGGACACCACTATTTACCTCTCTCCATTCTGAGAACTGACCATTTATATCTATCCTTTGTTTCCTATCTTTTAACAAGTTACTAATCCATGAGAGCACCTTTCCTCTTATCCCGTAGCAGCTTACTTTGCATAAGAGCCTTTGGTGAGGGACCTTGTCAAAGGCTTTCTGTAAATCTAAGTACACTATATTTACTGGATCCCCTTGGTCCACATGCTTGTTGACCCCCTCAAAGAATTCTAGTAGATTGGTGAGGCATGATTTCCCTTTACTAAAACCATGTTGACTCTTCCTCAACAAATTATGTTCATCTATATGTCTGACAATATTGTTCTTTATTATAGTTTCAACCAGTTTGCCCAGTACTGAAGTCCGGCTTACGGGCCTGTAATTGCCGGGATCACCTCTGGAGCCCTTTTTAAAAATTGGCGTCACAGTAGCTATCCTCCAGTCATCTGGTACAGAAGCCGATTTAAATGATAGGTTACAGACTACAGTTAGAAGTTCTGCAATTTCACATTTGAGCAAAGCATGAGAATATACACAGTGTAGGGAATCGATAACACTGGTCTACAATTTTTGAGAAGACGTCTGCTTCAGAGATAAAATGTGCTATTTATTATGTATTTTGATGTGCTGAATTCAAATATGACAATTAAAACAACTGATTGGCTACTGTTTCTAAGATATTTAAGTTTTTACATTTTATGTCTATGTATATTGTGTAGATAGTAGAGTTTTAATCATAAATTGTAAACCTAGGTCTTTTCATGTGTTTATGGTTGCTTCACATGATAATATTTCACCTGTCCTGTTTATGTAACACTTTAAAAATCAGCCAAAGGGTTATATAAATAAAATTTATTATGAAACAAAAGGCAAAAAACTATTATGTACATAGTTTAGTCCTATTCAGTGTCTACTCGGCGCTTCTTGGCTTGTCTCTTGTATTCATTAAATGGAGCATCTCTTGTCACTGTCCAGCAATAGTCTGCAAGCATTGATGGGCTCCACTTGCCCTGATAGCGTTTCTCCATTGTTGCAATGTCCTGGTGAAATCGCTCGCCGTGCTCGTCGCTCACTGCTCCGCAGTTCGGTGGAAAAAAATCTAGATGAGAGTGCAAAAAATGTATCTTTAGTGACATGTTGCAACCAAGGCTTTTGTATGCCTTGAGGAGGTTTTCCACCAACAACCTGTAGTTGTCTGCCTTGTTGTTTCTGAGAAAATTTATTGCCACTAACTGGAAGGCTTTCCATGCCGTCTTTTCCTTGCCATGCAGTGCATGGTCAAATGCATCATCTTGAAGAAGTTCACGAATCTGAGGACCAACAAAGACACCTTCCTTTATCTTAGCTTCACTTAACCTTGGAAATTTTCCACGGAGGTACTTGAAAGCTGCTTGTGTTTTGTCAATGGCCTTGACAAAGTTCTTCATCAGACCCAGCTTGATGTGTAAGGGTGGTAACAAAATCTTCCTTGATTCAACAAGTGGTGGATGCTGAACACTTTTCCTCCCAGGCTCCAATGACTGTTGGAGAGGCCAATCTTTCTTGATGTAGTGGGAATCTCTTGTACGACTATCCGATTCGCAGAGAAAACAGCAGTACTTTGTGTATCCAGTCTGCAGACCAAGCAAGAGAGCAACAACCTTCAAATCACCACAAAGCTGCCACTGATGTTGGTCATAGTTTATGCACCTCAAAAGTTGTTTCATGTTGTCATAGGTTTCCTTCATATGGACTGCATGACCAACTGGAATTGATGGCAAACCACTGCCATTATGCAGTAAAACAGCTTTAAGACTCGTCTTCGATGAATCAATGAACAGTCTCCACTCATCTGGATCGTGAACGATGTTGAGGGCTGCCATCACACCACTGACGTTGTTGCAGGCTACAAGATCACCTTCCATGAAGAATGGGACAAGATCCTTTTGACGGTCACGGAACATGGAAACCCTAACATCACCTGCCAGGAGATTCCACTGCTGTAGTCTGGAGCCCAACAGCTCTGCCTTACTCTTGGGTACTTCCAAATCCCTGACAAGGTCATTCAGTTCACCTTGTGTTATGAGGTGTGGTTCAGAGGAGGAGGATGGGAGAAAATGTGGGTCCTGTGACATTGATGGTTCAGGACCAGAAGTTTCATCCTCTTCCTCTTCCTCGTCTGACTCAAGTGAGAATGATTCTGGTGCATCAGGAACCGGCAGTCCTTCTCCATGGGGTACTGGGCGTATAGCTGATGGAATGTTTGGATAATGCACAGTCCACTTTTTCTTCTTTGACACACCTTTCCCAACTGGAGGCACCATGCAGAAGTAACAATTGCTGGTATGATCTGTTGGCTCTCTCCAAATCATTGGCACTGCAAAAGGCATAGATTTCCTTTTCCTGTTCAACCACTGGTGAAGATTTGTTGCACAAGTGTTGCAGCATATGTGTGGGGCCCACCTCTTGTCCTGATCTCCAATTTTGCAGCCAAAATAAAGGTGATAGGCTTTCTTAACCACAGTGGTTATACTGCGCTTTTGTGATGCAAAAGTCACTTCACCACAAACATAGCAGAAGTTATCTGCACTGTTCACACAAGTACGAGGCATCTCTGCTCACTTTGGCTAAACAGAAATGTGTCCCTCTGCAAAATCAAACACTGACAAATAAGAGAGCACGACACTGTATGATTTCTAGAGCTGATATAGGACAATTTGTTCAGCAGAGTGATGTAAGCTTCGTTATGATTGCATCATCCATGACTTCTAGGAATAACATGATGCAATTCATATCATGTATGACGCAATACCAGCTTCAGATTGCATCATTCATTGTTTTGCCTAAAAAGCAAGTACTGTCCAAATCCAGTCATAGATATATTCATAGATCCAGTCAAAGATGTATTTTAGTCATTTCTGGTTTAAATTGAGATCCCTTCCCTTTATAACTCACTTATCCTCCGCCATTCCCAAGTCAAGGGTCGTATATACTGACCCAATAGCATATCTTGAAAACTAGAGCCAATCAACAATTTTAAGCATCATTTTCGTTCTCAGTGACCCAGAATTAGTAAAGTTTGACTACATTTATTTCAGAAGCATTTTGGCTGTAGAGCAGTGTAAGATGACTAAGAGTTCACTGGCTGATACACTTGAATATGCAGGTCTCAAAGAGTGAGATTGCCTCCTGCATACCCCATCTCTCTGGCTTACTTTTCATTCCTGGAGGAGAGGATATCTCTTTTCAGTATCTTTTTTTGTTTTCTTTACCATGGGCAGGAGAGGAGAGCACTACCGTAAGCTGACCTCTTGGAAGAATACCCTAATGACTCCGAAACACAAGCTCCCTGGAAACACTAGCTTTATATATTTTACCCAGCAGCAGCTCATCCCTATTTGCCTTCCTTTCTCCTGTGCTGCTAACATCTGTGGCCTGCTCCATCTTCCTTGCATCTGTACATTCTCCATTCATCATAGGGAAGCAGCCTGGCAAAAGCCAAAGTTGTGCGTGAAAGTTCACTTAATGTCTCAGACCATGTGCCTCATGATGATTATTCTTTACAATATTCAGGCTTTATGCCCAGATGCCTAACCCTGATTCTCCCCTGGGCTGGCACAGGGACATCTGGCTCATCACCACATAAAGAACAGCAGGATTTGTATTACAAGAGAAAACACATCATTTTCCTTCTTTTCATTTGTTTCTTTCTGCTTTTTTGTTTGTTTTGTTTTGTTTTGAAGCTACACAAATTGTTTTCTTCTTCTCGCTTTGGTGATGAGCTCCTTGGAAGCCACAAAAAGAAGATTCCCACTGTAAAGGACATGCCAGTGGTTGCAAGATCTTAAGCAGAACGTGTGTTTCAACAGAGACATCACAAGTAAGGGAGGTTCTATGCTGTTGCTATACAATTAAAAATGTGCATGTCATTTGTAGATTATGCTTTATTTGCTTACACGTATTTTAAAAATAAAACATATGAGTTTCTACAAGGAACATTTCTACAATAAATTCTGTTCAGAGACCATCGTTAACAGGCACCAGAGAGAAATGGATGGCAGCCCTGAACATGCTTGTAAGATTGCATTGAAAGAAGACACTATACAAAAGTATTCCAATAGGACAACCCCAGTTTGGGTATGGGAAATGACCATACCTTGAGTCTGAAGGGAAAACGAAATGAACTATTTCTACACAGACAAAAGGGAAGGAAGTAGAAAAACTGGCTGGGCTTGTAGCTTTGAATACCAGCGTCCCCCATCAGCCCCAGGGCAAAAGGGTTTACTCTTTAATGGCTTCATGCCCTCTAATTAAGGATTCCAAGTGCAATTCTTTTGAACAAATGTTTAATGAGAACAACAAGACAAACATACTTACTCATCAGAGGCCCCTGCGATTACCTACACACAAGGTAAATGAACCAAAGACATGGTCAAGGCAGGGGTTTTGTGGTTTTTAAAAATATTTAACTACCTGATCTGCACAAACAAAACAAAAACGAGCGTTACCACGTGTGAAATCTGTATATGCAAATTTAGAGACTGAGCTAAAGCTCCTTTGAAAATTTGACTCATAGATCTTAGGCTTTGTAAGGCACAATGAGATATTCTCATCCAGAAGCAGAATTAAAGCTTCTTTTCCATTTAAAACTTACGCAAACTTCAGTTTAAGAACAAAGGTTTGTCCAGGAAGGAAGAGATACTGCTTAAGGCCTCCACACAAAGGACTCTGGACATCTGGGTTCAATTCCCAGCTCCATCACAGGCTTCAGTCTCTTTGTGCCTCCATCCCTCATCTTTTTCTATGGGGATAACAGCACTCCCCTGTCTCACAGAAGTGTTATGAGGTGAAATTCATTAATAATTGTGAGATACTCTGATGGAGGTGATATAAAGTACCTAGACAGATATGTGAGCTACAGGCGGGAAAGGTGCATTTGAAAGCACTCTTATTTCTGATAGATGAGGAATGAGATTTTTATATTCCATTTTCACTACTCTATCAGCTTTCCTCCTCACCATTAAACTCTCTCACTCTAGACATGACCCTTCTGGCCAGTTACGGATTTGACGAGGTGTGTGTATCTTTTGGCTCGTCATCAGTCTTCCTTCGCCATCCCAAAGGATAACGGTTAGCAACACATGGCTTCCCACCCCAGAGCACAGCACTCTCAGCTCTTTCTTCATCCAAAGAGAATGAGGGACCTACACCATGAATGAAACCCATGGCTCCCTCACAGCAGATTAAATACTAATGCCAGACTCCCAGGAAGGACCTTGCTGCAAATACTTACCTCAGATTTTGGTGCAATTTAATTCATAACAGGTGTTTAGCCTCTCCCCACCAGCATCTCCATATCTTGTATGCCAGATCCCTGTATCAGCCTGGGGCAACTTTTTATGGGCAGATATAAAACTTAGAAAATGAAGGTTTATTTGTAAAAATGCTGGCACAACCTTAACTAATGCGGGACAAACCTGCGCCACAATAATTAAGTAAATGTTTAAATGGACAGTCATTTGTTCAGTATGATCACCCTTCAAGTGGACATGTCAAAGCCATGACCCATCACTTCATGCTACCATCCTCCCAAACACACAGCCTTTGCAGACAAAGATTAATACATGTAGCCATCAGTAGTAAGAAATGGTACACATGATAATGAATAAAAGGATAAAGAGTCTCTGATAGCTCAATGTCGCATATTGGTCCCATGTAATCTGATTTTAACATGTGGCATGAAGAGAGCTACCGGTACTGCACCCTGCTGTTGTCTTCACCATAGAGAGACAATGGGGCTTTCATTGAAGGAACTGGACATCCTTCTTTTTTCAGGAATTTCTCAATAAAAGATACATCCAGTCCTGGCACTCAGTATTTGGTGTGCCCTTTTACTAAAGAAGGAATAAAGAAATCTTTCACTAAAGTGGCCTGTGTCATGATCCAGGGCCAGCTACACCTCTGTTCAATTTCTCTGTGTACCCCCCCTTAGTGGCAGGCCTCATGCCCCCTGTACTGGGGTGGAATTCCACAATTCTCCCACTCTTATCCCAACCATGGGCTACAGGGCTCTGGGTTACCGTACCCTGTGCACCAACCGTATTTACCCAGCAGGCAAAACTGAGTTTGGAGACCTGAGGTTCTTCCTTTCAGGAGTCTTGGACTAATGGTGTGTAGCGATAAAACAGCATGCTTAAAAATACTGTTTATTTTAACAATAGGAACAAAGCATTTGGAGAAAAAGGATTTAAAAACAAACAAACAGTCCACATCCAAGTCTCTCTCAACTACAAGTTTACCATCCCCTGATCCAGGTTAGACAGACCTGACTTCTTCAGACATCTCAGCAGGTGCCTGTGTTTGTTCCCCAGAACAATTACCCTCCTCTCGAGTGTGTGTTCCTTTTAAAACCTGCTACAGTTCTTTTGATCTCCTGTGTTCAGGGCCTCTTCCTGTCCTAGCATTGTCTCTTATCTTGAGCCATTCTTTCTCTTCTTGCCTTCTCCCCCTCCCCCAAGTCCCCATATTAAACAAAGCCAACGTATTCATACATAAACATCCCAAAAAAAACCCAGGTCAACGTATAGTTTTCATCAATTCTTACACAGCAGCTCCAGCTTCATCACAGCCAGCATTTAAATCGCCCTGAACTTTGTGAAAATTTGCATCTGGCTCCAAATCTGAACTTTCTGATAGATCTAGTAAAGAAACATTTTCCCTTAAAACTGTAATGGGAACAGAAAAAATGCCTTATCACATCAGATCAGTCATACAAATGTAGTATCCTGATTTCATTAATGGCCTACACTTAAGGCTTTAAAGGAAGACGCACACAAAAACAACAGTTACCCATGATAAACCTGGCCAGTTGTGTAAAGTTGATCATGGATGAAAAACTCCATCCTGAAGCCTGTGCCAATCAGTTGCTGCCATGAAGCGTGTGATTTGACTAGCCCTCTCTTACACAGTTACAAGCCAAAAAATCTGGCTCTGAAACCAGACCTCAGATCTAACGTATGGCTTAGGCCTGTCATAAAATTAGGTGTCACTTTCATATTCAAGAGCTGGGTCTGGGATTGCATTCTGAACACCCTCAGGGGTGTTTTGGATCCTTAGCTTTGTCTTGGGAATATGTCTGATTAAACATTTTGTTACTGGTCATAAACTGATCACATCCTCTATAATTTAACCCAGCCACTTAACTTGAATGATAATTTAGTTGTATGCATACAGTAGGTGAAAGAAAATGCAAGCAAGCAAGTAAATACACAAAAAGGCACTGTCAGTTACCATTCATGCTGGGTGGTGCTATCCAGGTTACATTGGGAGATATATTAGCATATGACCTACATTTTAAAAATGAATTTTGTTCTCAAGTTAGGTGTTCTTCCCCGCCACCCCCTGGTAATTGGTGCTGTTGTAAGTGTATTAATGTATCTTCTCTACTGTATGTTTCCCCTCCCTGCCAGTGTTTGCAAGGCAGTCTTTAAGTAGCAGGCGTGGGGGGATCTTCTGGTAATCAAGGGCCAAGCACTGCTGATTCTCCTGCACACTGCAGTGCTCACATCAGCAACCAATGAGGTTTCACAGGGGGCTGCTCAAAGCTCTGAGGACAAAGAATAAACTGCATGGGAAATGGAGGAGGAAGAAACTAAATGAGAGGCAGTCAGTTAAGGTTTGCAAGGAAAAGATAAAAGGCAGCAAATAAAATAAGTTAATTTGAGCCAAACAGGGCTTGGGGAAATAGGATGGCTTTTACAAATGTTTGGGTCCCCCCCTGAACATTTTTAGAAGAAAAATGGAGTCATTCATACAAGAGGAGAGGATTTATATGAATAACTCTGAAACTGTTGACATACTAGACTCCTTGGACAATTAGGAAATAGGGTTTGTAAAAAGAGTTGTGGTTACAAAGCAGGTAAGGGAAAATTAAGAAGGTCCAGATAACAAATGTTTTAAGGGGCGAAGGGACTTATGGCAGCAAAAAAATAACAATCTCTGACACATAGTTTAAAAAGATTGGGGAGAACTGGAGAGGTACAAGGGCACTGGAGAAAGGGCGCATTTACTAAAAAAATTTTTTTAAAGGAAGAATGAGTGATCATGTCAATTATCATCCAGCAAATTAATTTGAGTCCCCAAATTAATGCTTGAGTAAGAGCATAGGCTTTTACCACTTGAGTTAAAGTCAATGGGAGTTAGATACCTAAATACCAGCGAGCATCTTGGCCAATATCTCTGGGACCAACTGTTAGTGATCAGTGCATGATCATATGCACTAGGCCAGTGTATTACTCTGAGACACAGAAGTAACTAAGGAGGACTGGAACTAGACTACCGCATGTGATAGTAACCTCCCTCCTTTGTTGACATGTTCCCTTTTTTCCCTTCTTTAGCTGAGAAAGCCTCGATTCTAGGTCTTCGACAACATGGCGTTCGTTCATGTATTGTATTCTCATTAAACAGTCACAAACTGGTACTATGTAAACGCTTTATATTGCATCAGTTAGGCGTTAAATTAATGTAGAAATAAATTAGAACATCTTTTTTTTTGCTTTGTTTATCCTTCCTCTTTTTAGCTTGTAAGCTCTTTGGGACAGGGACTGTCTGAGCAAGTGAGCATGCGTGTGTGTACAGACACATGCAGCTGCAGCAAGTAGCACAATGGAGCCCTGATCATGATTGGGGCCTCCGGACCCTACTTAAATTAAATTATCTCTTTAATCATTGCCCAGGTATTGCTCCTACTGAATGATTGATCCTGATCCATAATGATTTGTTACTTGCAGAATGGTCTTCATTTACAAAAATTACTAGTTAATTTTAGGGGTTTTTACCTTCTCTTTTTGGATTATGCTGACTGAAAAGGCTGAGAATATTAGTAAAAAATCTGGCTTCTAAGTGTAGGGGGTAGTCTGTATAATGTTTGCAATTTTGGATGCCTTCTTGATCTATGTGTTCAAACTGCATGCCCTTCTTCATTCCTTACTCAATAAAAAGAATTTCCAATAAAGCTTTGTTGAAATTAACCTCCTTGCTTTCCAGATTTCACATGGGAACTGTGGGATAGGCATTTTCTTTTTCTCAGTTTGGACGACTCCATCATAAATTTAACAAGAAACTCTTTATGTAATGCCCCCAGGATAAGAAGGGGAAAAAATGAGGTTTAAACATAAATGAAAGACGACAGCTAAATCTCTAAAATCATAGTAACACTAATCTCTCTGTTAAGTGTAGTAGCTGCAAAACCACATGAGTTCACTGTGCAGAGCATGCTATTTTCCCTTCTGGTTGCAGGGAGCTGTATGTTAAACAATTGACTTT
Organism: Terrapene triunguis; assembly: GCF_002925995.2. NCBI lineage: Eukaryota > Metazoa > Chordata > Testudines > Emydidae > Terrapene > Terrapene triunguis. Next base: position 4,609,625 of record NW_020665057.1, on the reverse strand, counting down.
GAGACAGACTGTTAAGTCAGTCATTGGTGTCCGACTTAATGAAAACAATTGAAATAAAAATTGTAATTACTACCAAAAATAATACCAAGAGGTGAAGATAAGTGAACCACTCAGTGATAGCGACCATAATGTAATTAAATTGAACATCCTTGTAAGGGGGAAAATACCAAAGAAAGCCACCACAGTAGCATTTAGCTTCAAAAAGGGGAACTACACAAAAATGAGGAGGCTAGTTAAATGGAAATTAAAAGGAACAGTCACAAGAGTGAAATGCCTGCAAGCTGCATGGAACCTTTTTAAAAATATCATAATAGAGGCTTAAACTATATGTATACCCCAAATTAAAAAGAAGATGAAGATGAAGACAAAAAAGAAAGAGAACCAGAAAAATGCCACCATGTCTAAAAGAGGCTGTTAAAGACAAAAAGACATCTTTTAAAAATTGGAAGTCAAATCTGCTGAGGAAAATAGAAAGGAGCATGAACTCTTGTAAATCAAGTGTAACAGTATAATTAGGCAAGCCAAAAAAGAATTTCAAGAGCAACTAGCAAAAGACACAAAAAATAACAGCAAACATTTTTGTTTAAGTACATCAGAAACAGGAAACCTGCTAGTCTGGGGCTACTGGATGATTGAAGTGCTAAATGAGCACTCAAGGAAGACAAGGCCTTTGTGGAGAAAGTAAATTATTTCTTTGCATCAGTCTTCACTGAAGAGGATGTCAGGGAGAATCCCACAGCAAAGCCATTCTTTTTAGATGACAAATCTGAGGAACTGTCCCAGACTGAGGTGTCAATAGAAGAGGTTTTGGAACAAACTGACAAATTAAACAGTAATAAATCACCAGGACCATATGCTATTCACCCAAGAGTTCTCTCTGGAATTCCAATAAGAAATTCTGTGGTATGTAACCAGCCTCTGTACCAGATGACTGGTGGATAGCTAATATAACACCGATTTTTGAAAGGCTCCAGGGATGATCCTGGCAAATACAGGCCGATAAGCCTAACTTCAGCACCAGGCAAATTGATTGAAACTATAGTAAATAACAAGAATTATCAGACATAGATGAACATGATATGTTGGGAAAGAGTCAACACAGCTTTTTTAAAGGGAAATCATGCCTGACCAATCTATTAGAATTCTTGGAGGGAGTATGTGGACAAGGGTGACCCAGTGGGATACTTGGACTTTCAGAAAGCCTTTGTGTCAGAGACTAAAAGGTCCCTCCCCAAAGGTTCTTAAGCAAAGTAAGCAGTCACGGGATAAGAGAGAAGATCCTCTCATGGATCAGTAACTGGTTAAAAGATAGGAAACAAAGGGCAGGAATAAATAATCAGTTTTCATAATGGAGAGAGGTAAATAGCAGTGCTGTTCAACATACTCATAAGTGATCTGGAAAAAGGGGTAAACAGTGAGGTGGCAAAGTTTGCAGAGGATACAAAATTACTCAAGATAGTTAAGTCCAAAGCTGACTGCCGAGAGTTACAAAGAGATCTGACAAAACTGGGTGGGTGGGCAACAAAATGGCAAAGGAAATTCAATATCGATAAATACAAAGTAATGCACATTGGAAAACAATCCCATGTATAGATACAAAATGACGGGGTCTAAATTTGTTATTACCACTCAAGAAAGATCTCAGAGTCATCAGGGAGAGTTCTCTGAAAACAACTGCTCCATGTGCAGTGGCAGTCAAAAATACCAGAATATCAAGAACCATTAGGAAAGGGATAGATAATACTATATAAATCCATGGTACGCCCACACCTTAAATAGTGTGTGCAGTTCTGGTCACTCCATCTGAAAAAAAGAAATTAGAATTGGAAAAGGTACAGAGAAGGGCAATAAAAATGTTTTGGAGTATGGAACAGCTTCCATGTGAGGGGAGATTAAAAAGGCTGGGACTGTTCAGCTTAGAAAAGAGACGACTAAGGAGGAACGTGATAGAGATCTACAAAGTCATGAATGGTGTAGCTAAAGTGAATAGGGAAGTATTACTTACTCCTTCACATAACACAAGAACCAGTGATCCCCCAATAAAATTAATAGGCAGCACATTTAAAACAACCATAAGGAAGCACTTTTTCACACAACGCACAGTCAACCAATTGGATGTTGTGAAGGCCAAACCTATAACTGGATTCAAAAAAGAATTAGACAATTTCATGGAGGATAGGTCAATCAATTGCTATTAGACTAGATGGTCAGGGATGCAACTCCATGGTCTGCAGGTCCCTAAAGCCCTGACTGCCAGAAACTGGGACTGGACAACAGGGGATGGATCACTTGATAAATTGCCCTCTTCTGTTCATTCCCTCTGAAGCATCTGGCACTGGCCACTGTCAGGAGGCAGGATACTGGGCTAGATGGACCATTGGTCTGACACAATATGGCCATTCGTAAGTTCTTAATACATACAGTTTAATTAAGGGACGAGAGCTCTTTGTCAGTGTCTAACTATAGCTAGTAGAGGGCCTAATTTTAAGAGGTATTAGGACAGTACGGGTCTTTGTCTCCCTGTAGTGACTGGGTCACATAAGGGGTTAAGAATATGCTAGTTAACATAACTGTTTCTTTAGCTCAAGTGGAAGAGACACATGCTTTTAATCTTGAGGGTCCCAGGTTCAAATGCTGATGATGGCCCTAAGGAGGTCAATTGTATTTAACACCCTACTCCTAGCAAGTCACTGGGAGCC
>NW_020665057.1:4593423-4606826 GCF_002925995.2 Terrapene triunguis | reverse complement strand
TATGTCATATGTGTGTATATATATACACACACATATGACATAACTGGAATATGTTTTATGCTACATATGCCATGTAACATATCTCTGTAAAGGTTATGATCTACTGAATCTATTCATCCTATTTGTATGCACGTGTCATTGTTGTATTCAGAGTTATGAATATTGGCTGTGTACTTGCTTGATTTCTAAGTAGCCTTAGTAAAGCATTTGGTGAGCTTCTTGAGAAAGGAATGTGCAAATTAAGTGCCCTATCAAGAAATACTTAAAGGATAATGAATCTCGGAAGGCTCCAATCCATATATGAAGTCTGCCTGAGGACATTCAAGGTAGCATGTAAGCAATGGCTGCTGCCTGTAAAAAGGGAGTCATCCATGGACATGTGACTTGCCTATGTGACTCCAAAACTCCATCTTGGAGCTGGACTTTGCATAGGAGAGAGGAGGGTGTCTCCACCCACAAGAGAAAGTCTATTTAAGCCCATGGGAGACCCCCTCCATTTTGTCTTCAGTTGGCTCAAGGGCCTCTCCACCCCCAAGGATACCTGAAAGAAACTGAAACAAAGGACAGTAACTACAAGGGGTGTGAGTGATTGCTGGATCCAGACTAGCAGGAGACTAGTCTGTAAAAGGAAGCTTACTGGAACACCACTGAGGGTGAGATTTTGTCTGTATTCAGTCTTCTTATTGTATTAGACTCAGACTTGCGTGTTTTATTTTATTTTACTTAGTAATTCACTTTGTTCTGTCTGTTACTACTTGGAACCACTTAAATTCTACTTTCTGTATTTAATAAAATCACTTTTTACTTATTAATTAACCCAGAGTATGTATTAATACCTGGGGGGGGGGGCAAACAGCTGTGCATCTCTCTCAATCAGTGTTATAGAGGGCAAACAATTTATGAGTTTACCCTGTATAAGCTTTATACAGGGTAACATGGATTTATTTGGGGTTTGGACCCCATTGGGAGTTGGGCATCTGAGTGTTAAAGACAGGAACACTTATTAAGTTGTTTTCAGTTAAGTCTGCAGCTTTGGGGTACGTGGTTCAGACCCTGGGTCTGTGTTGGAGCAGACACGCCCGTCTGGCTCAACAAGACAGGGTGCTGGAGTCCCGAGCTGGCAGGGAAAGCAGGGGCAGAAGTAGTCTTGGCACATCAGTTAGCAGCTCTGAGGGGGTTTCTGTGATCCAACCCATCACACATACACTTCATCATCAGTGGTGTTTGTCAGGGGATGACTGATGTCATCCATATATGGGAAACTAAATGAGCATTGAACAAATTCAAGATCTAGGGCTGTTCTTTTGCAAGATAACATCAAATATTAGCCACCATTTCTTGGCTCATCTCACACTTATCCCCAGTAATTAGGATTTTAATCAGGTCTCCGGGTAGTTGCTTGGCTAGCTTGCAAACAGCACAAGTGCACTGAATTCATAGGATACATTTACACAGCTTGCAGCACCAAGCTTCCAGCCCAGGTCGACAGACTAGGGCAAGTGGGGCTAGCACTCTAAAAATAGCTTTGTGGACAGCACATTGGTGTTGTGGCCTAGGGTGGAGCTCGGGCTTTGAAACATAAGTGGAGGGTGGGCTTCAGAGCCCGAACTCCAGCCCATGCTACAACTTCAAAGCACTGTCCACTCAGATATTTTTAGAGCTTTAGCGGGGTTCTGTTGACCCGGGCTGGGAGGCTCACTTCCATGGACTGTGTAGACATATAGCTGTTTTAGGTTTAGACACAAAATTCAAATCTATATTGGAATTTTGAACCACCTGAAGTTTGGGGATGTTGAGATCTAGAGTTTTGGATCAGGATCTTTTTAGTTTTTAGTATGATCCTACCAAGGTTTTTGGTAAATCAATATGTGCTACATAAAAGTGAAGGGTTTATAATACTGGCTGGTCAAATATAGTGCAGTGGAGTGCAGTGAACATGTCCCTCACACATCCCTGAGAGTGAATCTCAACTGTGACCTGCAACTAATGACAGAATAACCCCAAACAATTCAAAGTTTTGGTTCAGTTCTAATTAGTACTCTACAGATTGGTTGCTTACCTGAAACTTAGCTTAACTATCCACATCTCTAGAGTCTTCAAACTGATCAAAAAAGCCCATGAGAACAGGCCCTCTCACAAGGCCCTTTCAGCATTTCTACTTTCAAGCCCAACCAGAATTAAGAGGTGCATAAAGGTCTGAACATGAAAAGTAAATCTCAACTCCCTTTAACTTCAGTGGGACCAGGAGTAGGGCCTTAGTCCTCCACCAAGAATACTAGGTTCTTTTTCTGTAATGTGGTGAAATGTGAACTACACCGAAACCAACAAGATCTTTAAGCAGCATACGAACTCGGGGCCTGTAATATAGTCTCTTTACTTTGGTGTAATTCTGTAGTAATTCCCCTAATTCAGGGAAGTTACACCTGATTTATAGCAGCATAACTGAGATCACAATCTAGCCTCAGGTCTGCAAAGGTGAAAGGCAAGTTGCTACTCTGATCTTTTCTCATTACACTTGGGCAATCTACCATCATGGCACATCATGGAGGTGTTTCAAGGCTCCCACACTGTACCAGAAATTAAAATACAGTTATCAAAGGGAAACACCTACTCACTTCTTTTATGTGTATACCATAAATGGATGCTTTGCATATTTTTAAATGTCTCCTCTTACCCTTACATTAAATGTCCTGTTTGTAATTTAGCATTTTTATTTTTGCAGAGATTTAAGTTACTCTTCTAAGAAATTTTAAAATAATACAGATTGCTATGATAGCTCTGAACTAAATGATTTCTCTTCTTACAGTCATGGCTATAACACAGGAGGCTTTATTAGCACTCAGGCAGGCAGCTATCAGCACCCCTAGAACTAGCTGGAACTCTTTAGAGTAACTTGTTACCACCAGACTAGTTGCATTCAGAGTGAGAGGAGACCAAAAAATATGTGACAGGACACAAGCTTTCAAACCCTTCCCCCTTTAGCAAAATTAGCTCATGCTTTAACTCCTTGTTAACTGAACAGCACTTACAATACATTCAATGCCACAGTGACAAGAAAATGAATGTGACTTCTCTGGATTAAATTAAGAATTGACAAGATAGCTGAGCATAATCAAAAATTATAAAGAAGTACAGTGTGATAAGATGGATCCAAGAGCTGGTGGACTGGAAAGATCCAGAGAACTACAGTTAGTGGCAGTAAATCCTCAGAGATGAGTAACAAGTGAAACGGGCCAATTCTAGTCATCCTGTTACTGAGTGACTTTGGAATGGAGTGTGTTATAAGACTGGGAGAACAGAAGTTCCCAATCTATCATCTCTTTGCCATCCATTATTTTGTTTCAGAGTGGTAGCCGTGTTAGTCTGTATCAACAAAAAAAACTAGGAGTACTTGTGGCACCTTAGGCCTGGTCTACACTAACACCCCAATTCGATCTAAGGTACGCAACTTCAGCTACGTGAATAACGTAGCTGAAGTCGACATACCTTAGTTCGAATTTACCGCGGTTCAGACGCGGTCCACACGCGGTAGGCAGGCTCCCCCGTCGACTCCGCGGTACTCCTCTCGCTGAGGTGGAGTACCGCAGTCGACGGCGAGCACTTCCTGGTTCGACTTATCGCGTCCAGACCAGACGCGATAAATCGAACCCGGAAGTTCGATTGCCAGCCATCGAACTACCGCGGTAGTGTAGACCTGGCCTTAGAGACTAACAAATTTATTTGGGCATAAGCTTTTGTGGGCTAAAAGCCACTTCATCGGATGCATGCAGTGGAAAATACAGTAGGAAGATATATATACAAGCATTCTTAAAACTACAAAACCCACCTGCTGAAGTGAAGAAACAGATGGACAGAGCCAGAAGTCATCTACTCCAGGACAGGCCCAACAAAGAAAGTAACAGAACGCCACTAGCCGTCACCATCAGCCCCCAACTAAAACCTCTCCAGAGCATCATCAAGATCTACAACCTATTCTGAAGGATGATCCCTCACTCTCATAGATCTTGGGAGACAGGTCAGTCCTCGCTTACAGACAGCCCCCCCCCCCCAACCTGAAGCAAATACTCACCAGCAACCACACACCACACAACAAAAACACTAACCCAGGAACCTATCCTCGCAACAAAGCCCGTTGCCAACTCTGTCCACATATCTATTCAAGGGACACCATCATAGGACCTAATCACATCAGCCACACCATCAGAGGCTCGTTCACCTTCACAGCTACCAATGTGATATATGCCATCATGTGCCAGCAATGCCCCTCTGCCATGTACATTGGCCAAACCGGACAGTCTCTACGCAAAAGAATAAATGGACACAAATCAGACGTCAAGAATTATAACATTCAAAAACCAGTCAGAGAACACTTCAACCTTCCTGGTCACTCAATTACAGACCTAAAAGTCGCAATTCTCCAACAACAATATTTCAAAAACAGACTCCAACGAGAAACTGCAGAATTGGAATTAATTTGCAAACTGGACACCATTAAATTAGGCTTGAATAAAGACTGGGAGTGGATGGGTCATTACACAAAGTAAAAACTATTTCCCCATGCTAATTTTTCTCCTACTGTTACTCACACCTTCTTGTCAACTGTTTGAAATGGGCCATCCTGATTATCACTACAAATGTTTTTTTTTTCTCCTGCTGATAATAGCCCACCTTAATTGATTAGTCTCGTTAGAGTTGGTATGGCAACACCCATTTTTTCATGTTTTCTGTGTATATATATCTTCCTACTGTATTTTCCACTGCATGCATCCAATGAAGTGGGTTTTAGCCCACGAAAGCTTATGCCCAAATAAATTTGTTAGTCTCTAAGGTGCCACAAGTACTCCTAATTTTTTTTCATTATTTTGTATACTTTTTATCATATTCCCTTATTCATCTTTTCTTTAAGGCAGTTGTTCTCAAAGTCGGTCCGCCGCTTGTTCAGGGAAAGCCCCTGGCTGGCCGGGTCGGTTTGTTTACCTGCCGCGTCCACAGGTTCAGCCAATTGCGGCTCCCACTGGCTGCAGTTCGCCGCTCCAGGCCAATGGGGGCTGCAGGAAGGGCGGACAGCATATCTCTCAGCCCACGCCGCTTCCCGCAGCCCCATTGGCCTGGAGCGGCGAACCGTGGCAGTAGGAGCCGTGATTGGCTAAACCTGCAGACACGGCAGGTAAACAAACTGGCCCGACCAGCCAGGGGCTTTCCCCGAACAAGCGGCAGACTGACTTTGAGAACCACTGCTTTAAGGTAAACAGTCCCAGTCTTTTCAAACTCTCTTCATACGAGTTTTTCCATGCCTCTAATAGTCCTTGGGAAGGTTGGCACAATGGTTGCACTCCCCAGACCTCCAGGCACAATCTCTCCCAGAGCTTCCATTGAGTGGTGCTCCTCACCCCAACCCCAATGCTCACCTGCAGCTGGAAGTCAAAGCAGAGCTGCGGCACTTCCCCCATTTGAACCTCTGCAGAGGATACATCTGAGGGACTGTCAGGGACCATAAAAAACAGTATCCCAGGAAGTTTTTTTTTTTATTTAACTTGGTGCTGATGTGACTTTGTTTTCTAAAAAGGATCACATTACATTCTCACGTTCCTAGTGTTAGAAGCCATTGATCAACAAAGTAGACAACACAGGGCCAGCTCCTTCTCCCATGAGAGTCAAAGGTAAGTCTCCTCTCCAACAGCAGCAGAGTGTGTGCAATGCGAAAACAGCCTTGGGTGGTTTCAATTCATATGATATGCAGCTTGCCCTAGTTTACACATACTGCAGCATTAAACAATTAGACATGCTGAAGTGGCATTATCCGCCTGATGCGTAACTGAGCTTCCCGCGTCCAGACTCTCTCTCTCTCCCCCTAAGGGCAGGTAGGCTTCTCTTTTTGCCACTCCCATTGAATAGCTGCCCAATAACTACAGTTAGCCTAGTCTTTTTGTTCAAGTGATTTTGAATTAAATTTGGCCCTTAAAAAAAAACGAAACAAAACTAGAAACTAGATTGTTTTTTGTAACATTTTATGTTGGGGGGGACAGTCTTAGGCAACATTTTATCAGTTTTCATCTTCAAGGGTCTGTGTGCTTTTTAATTGAAGGGTGCATTGCCAATTTTAATTGGCAACCTTAGTCACATGGTGGAGTTTTTCAAAATAAAAAAAATGCTCGTTTTCAAAAATTACCCTTTAAAAAAACCCCAAATACATGTGGAAAGTTTCAAAAAGTGAACAGTTTATAAAATCCAACAAAACTAAACAGACTAAGAAATACAGGCACCTTTTTGTGTTTTTTTGACCAGCTCTACTGATAAATTTTAGAACCCCTTGTCAATGCACTTAAAACTGCGCCACTTGTATGACCCGTTATATCTTAAACCACAGTGACTGTTGGTAGAGCCGGGCAAAAAAATTTCTAATTAATAGTTTATTCACCAAAAAAATGCAAAACTTTTTGTGAATTTGTGTCACATTTGCCCAACAGTATAAATTGAACCAGAAGAGTCAGAACATTTCACTAATGTTGACAGAAAACTTTTTGTTTTGTTTCTACCCAAAAAAATTCATTTTGATTTTCAGGCACTTTGACAAAAGCATGTGAATGCATTAGCCCAGTACACTCACCACCAATATATGAGACAAGGGTTTAATTCCCCTCTCTGTCTGATGTGGAGAAGGGATTTGAACTCATCTCTCCCAGGTGAGCACCCAAACCAGCAGGCTATAGAATCATTCTCACAGTAGGCCCCTGGCCCACTGACTATCTCTTGTCATTCATAATGGTGATTTCTAGTCATTCTGAGCTGACCCCTAAGCACTACCATGATAAACATAATAACTAACAACAATGTAAATCAGAAGTAATTACACTGATTTCAGATTTACATCAGGGCATCTGAAAGCAGCATGTGGCCCACAAAATGTACATAAAGACAAGACTTCATGTTTACTAGTCCATCCCATTATTCCATTCAGTATATTCTCAAGTACTGCATTCAGACTAGTTTTAAATATCCCCAGATAGGGCTTCCACCATTTCCCGCACAAGACTATTCCTCAAGCTAAAAGATCACATCACAGGGAAGTATAGGTACTGCTCTTAGTTATACCATTTGGTCTACCCTAAATAATAATTTTCCCCACTTCATACCCTTCCAAAGCTAGCAGATGGTTATCAAGTCTAAAGGAAGAATCGTTAGGATTATACCTATATGCAAAATTACAGATGAATGAAATAGAAAGATTAACACTGAGCAGATACAGTATGGAGCATCTAAAAATACCTCGGTGCTGAACTGCAATGGAGATGGATAAAGATAGCACCTTACACAGTATTTAGATATGGATAAATAATGCAATTAAGCACGTGCATGTGAGTCTGAAGGAAAGAAAAAGAGAATATTATCCCTTCATGTTCTGTAACACTAGCAGCCTTAGGTTAAATATCATTTCAAAGTGTTTCTTGGCTGAGTCTAGTGTTCCACTCTTTTGAGGAAAGTTGTTGGATCCCACTTAAAAGACTGATTATCCTGCAAAGAGGAAGACCACATTACTGCAAGCAAGTTTATAAAAAAATTAAAAAAAAAAGACTCTGCCTATCACTTATTAGAAAACATTTACCAATAGGCCAGGCATTCTTTATAAGACAATGTTAATTTATTTTAGTAATTGCTGGATTTTCTTTTTGTTTAAGGCACACTAAACATAAGGTATCACTTCCCAGTGAAGAAGGTTCCCAAGGCCAGATTGTGAACCCCCTACTCAACCTGTGAGAGGGCACACAAGTAGATCCATAGACATGGACATTGTGTGGGAGCTCTGAAGTGTGGTGAAGCTACCCAGTTTTGGTCCCCTCACGCTGGGCGGTGGATGGGCAGGGAAACTGCTGAGCTGTTGCTTGGCTGGACCTTGCAGGCACATTAGCCTGGCACTGGAGTGTTGGAAGGTACCCTGGTAGGAGCAGCACCTTCTCCACTTCCTTGTCTGAACTGGCTGGAATGTCCAGATTGTCGTGTCCTCCATGGTTCTTGAGGCTGAGGCCTAGAAATTGGCATACCAGTCTGAGACACTTGCTGCCTTCTTCACCGAGAGGCGGGACAAAAGCAGGGAGGGACATCAACCCACCATCCACAGTGGGAAGCTAAGCCACAAAAATAATGTTGTCCTTATTGTTTAAGATATAATCTTTCCATCTAAGCCTCCATCACTCAGAAATGTGTTTGTTCTAGGGTACCAAAATGTCTTCTGTGAACCTCTGCGCACCCTGCTCCCGGCTGCTCTGCAGTCACTGAATAGTATTGATATACACTCATTAAAACAAGCCTTTCCTCTTTACTGGCTGTGGGACAGACTCTGTGACTCACCAGAAGCTACTGTGTGAAGAAACAGTTGCCTGATTCTCATTTACACCAAGGCCCCCTTTACACCCTTTTGGCAGGGTAAAGGAACCTGAAAGTGATTGTAAATGTCACTTATGTCCACTAAAGGGCTTCTTACGTTGCCAGAGCATCATCAGGCCGACTCAGTGTGAAGGAGAGTCAGGCTCAATAAGAACAGAAATGCTACACTGGCTTGTGTGTGGGAACTTTCCCAAAAGCCATCTCCCATAGAAACTCTTATCCAGGCTGATATGTGTTCCGCTGGACACATGTGGCCTACAGATCTTTTCAGTTCATCAGCCTCTGAACATATGTGATGGCGTCTCTGTGCAGTGGAAAAAAGAGGTGTCTCCACATCCAATCCCACAGAGGATGTGAGCAAGCTGGGGATACTTCTTCACTCCAAGTCAGTAAATAAAATTAGATCCTTACATCCCCCTTCCTTGAAGACATTTAATGAGTTGCACATTAGGCTTTATAAGGACCAGAGTTCACGCATGAGTACTGTGGGTGAACAGTAAGAAGAACTGCTAGGCTGGTTTCTGGCACTGCACTATACAATCTTACTGTTAGCCAGAAACCTCAGAGGCGGAGGTTAATCATGAGTCTCACAACTAGGATGAATGTAGTGCAATTTGTGAAGTATACATTACTTTACATTATCAAGCTTTTTATGGGATGCTTTTTAATTATGGCTTTCAGATTAACTCATTTTTAATTTATAAGATGTTTGTACACTCATAATTAATTATCATTATGTATTCATGGCTTTGTTTTTTCTTGCTTGATTTTATTTGTGTTTTAAGATGAAAGTAAGTAGTCCAAGGTTATCCTGAAGGAATCTAGGTATGCAAGGTTTTTGTTAATTCTACCTATAGGGGAAAATATGCATTATCTTGTCAAGCCTTTAAAATAATGATTCAAGTCACTATTACCTCAGTATAATGAAATAATCAGTGATTTATCTATATATAGGAAAGAAAATCACTGGTTATTTCATCATATACTTTCACATCAGGGAAGACTGGCACAAACAAGTTATGAAAATAAAAACTACATTAATATGGCAAAGATGGAAGGTAGATTTCCCCCCCTCTACCCCACCTTAAAACTTTTGGGAGTCCCAGATATCTGAAAACTTTATTCTAACAATGTGGCTCGGCGCTCACTCTTGCAACTCTCCAAGTTCCCTGTAGGCCAAAGAGAAAGGTGTTTCCTCTGTCTCATGAGTCCAGATTCTGAGAACTAAGAATAAGCCCATTTTTAAAAACGGGTATTACTTGTAATCATGGCATTTCCATTTTCCTTTCACCAAATGGTTCAAGAGAAGTTTAAAAAGAAACTTCAGCAAAATATGCTTTCTTGAATAATACAAAAAAGAAAAAAAATCACCCAGAATACCAATAGCATTTAGGAAACCTTCACAGACTTCCCCATTTCCTTTCCCACACATGGGTACAACTCAGACATCCAGAACTGAGAAACTGTTTAAAGAGTTCTTTCTTCTTCCGGAATATTACATTCATGGTACACACACTGCAACTGTCTCTTGCTTCTGCTTTTAATGTGTTACTTTGCATTTTACTGTTTGTCATAAGGTCAAATAATTTTATGTTGTGCTCAAATATTTGGATTAATTTCATGAACTATTCTTCTCCTTCCCCTCTTCCTATACAAGCTCCGTGTACCTTTCACATTAATTCATTTTCCTCCAAATGACATTTCAAGAGTTTTATTGTACCAAGACTTACTGGAATGACTGTTCATTTTCCACAGAAAAGACCCATATCCTACCACGATGCACAGTAGCACATTCTAAGTGCTGGACATTATAACCCTCAAAAGCTTATGGTACTGTTGTCATTCTATGCAAATTCTCTAACTGTACATTTGAAACATGTACAGCAGTCCCCCTTGCTCCCCTCCACGGATCCCCACTGCAGGAAAGCTATCTGCAAATATAAAAATGATAAAAAGTGCTCCTATTAAATTCCAACTCTTGGAACCTCCTAAAGTTGCATTCATCATTGTGGACATTTACAGACACTTTCTTTCTTAACTAGGAAGGTCAAGAACTAAAAAAAATTAGGGAAAGACCTGCTGAAAGGGTTAAACTTTTCCCAACAGCTTCCCTAAGCGGAACTGATATTCTTAGTCTGACTTGAGGATATGGAATAGAAAGGCTGCCAACTTCTGTTGTGGTCAGAGACAGATAAAAGAGATTAATTTATAGCTGGAAGAACCCATGTACAGCATTCTGTGTTGCATTACCCTTTTCACAAAAACATTCAAAATAGGGTCTGATAGTGTGGAAGATAGATATCCACCTAAACTTCTCCACTGTGGGGACTGAGAGGCTTCCTAAGAATAAATACACCAACATCATCATCACATTAAGAGACTGAGCGCGGGTCAAATGTGAAACACTAAGATTGTAATTGTAAAATTCCAGGGGTGGGAATATTACAGGAACAGACCATATATCCATGCTACTAAATAAGGGAAAAGTAAAGAAGCAAAGAGTAGAAGACAAGTGGTTTAGAGGTATAGGGCCTGATTTTGATCTCACACTAGTGTAAATCAGGAATATCTCCATGGAAAACAGTAGGATTATGCCAGTGAAAAATTGGCATGAGGTCAGGAAGAAACCCACAGAGTGCACACTCAAGACAATCAGCTCACTGTACTCACTCCCTCTCTTGTGTGTGGGGGTTTTTGGTTTTGTTTTTTGTTTTTGTTTTTAAGACGATCTCTCTATAGGAAAAGAACTTCATTGTCTGAAGGGGATTTCAAATGACACCCATTTTACTACAGGAAGGGAACAGCCTACAGCCAACCAGTAGCACGCTATAATATAAAAGGATCCAGGTTGTATATTCCTTACAATGTTGTTTTTTGGGTCAAATTCTGTAGGCCTTCTTCATACAAAACTCCCAGTGGGAAGTCAGTGGGACCTTTGCCTGAGTGAGGACTGCAGGATTTGCCCACGTGTGATTAAACTAGGAGATGTAGCTAACCATGTGTAAATATATATATTGAGAGATCATACAACTAGGAATCACTGGCAATAATGATTGTGACCCAAATTCTCCACTACGTTAAGTAGGGGGGCCTACTGGCATGAAGTTTGGCCCTTATATCAGGGCATAACAGAATTCCAGCCCAACCCCATGCCCTGTCTCTGGAAAGCCCCTGACATGGCTCCTTGTCCTTATGCTGGAGATTTGGAAGCCACTGGCATAAGAAATGACTCCAGTGGAGCGTTCCCCTATTTTCAAGGGGAATTCTCCATTGTCTATCTCCAACCTTTTAAAGCCAGTTAGCGCTGCTTGTCCTTAACAAACTAGAGATTCTGGCCTAACATTTCTAAATTAATATAGATAAAGAAAATCAAACTCCACTGTGGGGGACAATCTGCATCGGAAGTGGTTCAATAATCAGGAGAACTGTGTTATCACTGCTCTCTCCTCATTGTGCATGTGTAATTGTGTATGCATGCAACACTACAGGTACAAATTTCCAAGATTTTTTTTGTAAGTTTGACCCACATTGCCTATCTTACAGTTGAAATCTAAATTCAAATTCAACAAGATGCTTGTGTGTTCAATATATACACACACAAAGAATTACTAAAAAAAACACATTTGAGGTGTTATCACTATGGACTAGATATACACATCTATTTCAGTGTTAAAGCCTCAAAATATGTCTTTAACTATTGATATGTATTTATTTTTTCATACTGCTATTTTTGTAAATATAAATATGTTTTTAATAACCACTTTATTTTAGATGCATGGCAGTAAATGATTTAAAACAAATTTTGAGATTTAACTTCACATCTTCAGCTATATATAGAGATCAAGATACATATTGCTACTTATTTGACATATAAAAATGGTCTCACTAGAGTGAAATGAAGGATCAGATTCTACGCTCAGATCCTCACTGCATGTCTCCCAGTTTTTAAATAATGTATGTGTCTAAGTTGGTGACAGAGGCCTATGCACAAAATTTGATCCCCTAGGACTTTGCCATCCAACTTGTGCCATTCTCCACATCAATATGTCTTCCACATCTGTGATGGCAGCTCCCCAAAAAGGGACATTGTTTGGGAAAAAGTGGGGAGGATTTAGCACACCACACAAGTTCTTCATGTTCCACAAGCCAAAATAGACTTATCTGGAGCCAATTTACTGGGTGTAATTTATACCAGACCCTTGCTGGAATAACTGGCACTCTTGCGGCTCCTCAGATGTATAGCCAATAGGGAGCTCTCAGTCTACATGAGTTTTTATTCAAAGATCCAAATACAAAATCCAGCACCCAGAGACAGCATGTGGATTTGTGACACACTCTGAAAGAAGTTGGGCCAATAAATCAACAGATGGATTACATACATTCATAGATTTTCCCAGTTGTGACAGGTATAAAATGGGGGAAAGAATCCATGTTAACATTTAAACAGTATTCTTCAATGAGTAATTAACCCAAATATTTACAATAAGTTAGTATCATATGTGTAAAATATTTTGAATTTCACTTCACTATTTTAGAATTATGTAGGCCTGATCCTGAGAGCTGTTGAGCATCTGTAACTTCCCCTGAACTCTTTAAGAAATAAGCAATCTTAGTTTGAATTTGCAGAGTCCCAACAGCTTATCTCACACAAATTTATGAGCATGAAATATAATATGCTATACAGTATTTGCCCACATATTTCATATTCAATTTAGGACAGTTCCAGTCATTACATGTCCCCAGCATCACAATTTGTACATTGCCGTACATTGCAACCCTTTTGGAAACTCATTGTCAATGAAGTCTCACTCTGTGTTTCTTGCTCCACTATAAACAATGTGAAACCATACAGAGTGATCAAATCCATTAGGTTGATTGGCTATAATAAAATAAAGAAATAATGTATTTGTTTATTTACTGGAACCATTTATAGAATAAAAGCAACAGAGGTCCTGTGGCACCTTTAAGACTAACAGAAGTATTGGGAGCATAAGCTTTCGTGGGTAAGAACCTCACTTCTT